>NW_018405225.1:733796-740901 GCF_002113885.1 Mizuhopecten yessoensis
TATATTATAGGCAATATCTAGCCTTACAGCCCCCAACCGTCATTCCCCTATATATTATAGGCAATATATCTAGCCTTACCCCAAACCACAGTTCCCAGCCCCCAACCGTCATTCCCCTATATATTATAGGCAATATCTAGCCTAACCCCCAGCCACAGTTTCCAGCCCCCAACTGTCATTCCCCTATATATTATAGACAATATCTAGCCTTACCCCAAACCACAGTTCCCAGCCCTCAACCCTCATTCCCCTATATATTATAGGCAATATATCTAGCCTTATCCCAAACCACAGTTCCCAGCCCCCAACCGTCATTCCCCTATATATTATAGACAATATCTAGCCTTACCCCAAACCACAGTTCCCAGCCCCCAACCCTCATTCCCCTACATATTATAGGCAATATATCTAGCCTTACGCCCAACCACAGTTCCCAGCCCCAACCACAGTTCCCCTATATATTATAGACAATATCTAGCCTTACCCCCAGCCCCCAACCGTCATTCCCCGATTTATTATAGGCAATATCTAGCCTTACCCCAAACCACAGTTCCCAGCCCCCAACAGTCTTTCCCCTATATATTATAGGCAATATCTAGCCTTACCCCCAGCCACAGTTCCCAGCCCCCAACTGTCATCCCCCTATATATTATAGGCAATATCTAGCCTTACCCCAAGCCACAGTTCCCAGCCCCCAACCGTCATTCCCCTGTATATTATAGGCAATATCTAGTCTTACCCCCAGCCACAGTTCCCAGCCCCCAACCGTCATTCCCCTGTATATTATAGGCAATATCTAGTCTTCCCCCCAGCCACAGTTCCCAGCCCCCAACTGTCATTCCCCTATATATTATAGGCAATATCTAGCGCCTTACCCCAAGCCACAGTTCCCAGCCCCCAACCGTCATTCCCCTGTATATTATAGGCAATATCTAGCCTTACCCCCAGCCACAGTTCCCAGCCCCCAACCCTCATTCCCTGATGTATTATAGGCAATGTCTCATTTTAAGCTGAAACCTTTTGTTTGTGCGTCTATGTAAACCCTATCATGTGACCTTTGACTTATTCTTTACTATTATAATTCAAGGTGATTTGAGTTTATATTATATCATTGTTATTATCGGTATTTATTTTTCCATTTACACTTTAATGCCATCAATATTTTCATTTTAATCAAAAGCACTTCAATCAAAGGGAGAAATATCAAAACCAAAGCAGATACTGTTTTTTATTTATTTTTATTTGATCGTTTGTTTTGCTTTATTTTTTTTACACACGGTAATTGTAAAAACCAATATATTCTGAATAATAATTTGTTTACATACAGCTTATTATGATGCTGCCCTTAGTTTTGTCTACAATAGAACCTAGATGTAAGGTCATTTAGTGTTAGCTGATATTATTACAGTGTTTAGTTACTTTAATTGACCTGACAGTCCCAACATTTGCTCAGTATTTTAGATTGCTGTTGATATCATTTTGTGTATTTTTCTCCAAAGAATGTTTTAACTATTTAAACTTGATTGTACACCTTGAATTAGTTGTATCAAGATTTTTAACATATAGACATATCAAATTGAACCAGATTGTTAGCTGTAGTGTCAAAAATTATTATCAAAACACTTCTGTATTTCACCATAATTATACTCATTATGCTGTAAAATGTTCATAATTCTGCAAAAAGGAAACATGACTTTCAGCGATTTCATCCGAACTTTTTTTTCTTTCTCAATGTCATTTATAACAGTGCTCTGATATTGAGGTGTTATGTCGTATTTACAAGGTACACTATTAACAATGTACATGGATAAGTTGCAATGTATACATGGTTTAACCATGTACCTTACCCAGGTAAGGGTGTAATTTATATGGGCTAGTTACAATGAACAGGTAACAATATACCTGCAATGAACATGTATTGTTGACAACATTTTGTACCTTATTTAACTTCCAATGCTGGATACATGTTTCTGGTGTTTTGCGGCCTGGGTGAATTTGATATTATCTTTATAGATATGTTATGTTTTTTTCCAATAATGATAAAGAAAATCATATCTGTATTCACTATTGAAACTAAAGTCTCAAAGTTATTGTTACAACAAATCATATTGGTTAAAAAATATTTCACTGCACATGGTTCCACCAGAAATGTTGGTGCAAAATTCAAATGAATAAAATGTGCAGATTTAAAATTGTGATTTGTTGATGAGCAAGTGTCAATTTAAAAATATTGAGAAATTTTGCAGTCTAAGAAAGTATCCAATAGAGAGTGATATTTCAGGCGGGCAGTTCAGTTATGGTCTGATCTTTAGAAGGCTGTCATGAGAGAAATGCACTTCTATTTAGTCTGACAAAAGAATTGTTCTTGCTGATTTGCAATTTTATTTCTGGTCATTCTCTTAGGAACTGATATATTTGAGAGAAGAAACTGTCTGTTACTTACTTGTAATAGTAGCTCTGTGATAACACTGGTCTCACAAGCCACAGTTTTACGACTGGTCATTTGTATAATTGATCAATCAAGGTAAATTATATATTGTATATTATATACAATACATCTTTCACCAGAGCGATCTCTTTAAGGCAGATGTTTTGTCAACGTTTTGTAGCAAATGTCTTTCAACACAGATTTTTGTTTGTGTGTATTACATGATAAATTCATTAAAGATATGTTTTGTTATCTTTCATTTCGGATAATGACGCTCTCTCCAAACTCATGTCACTGTCATGTGATGAAACCATTGAGAAAGACCATGTTGAATGTTTTTGTGTCATATGCTTTTCGAAACATTATAAAAAGTTTGTGCAGCACCAGACGATCATTTGTAGTGTTGACACTTTTTCACCGCCATAATGACGTCATAAGGATGTCTTCACCTGCAATATGATATAGTATATATTAAACATGATACTGAAATAAGATCTGTGTTTTTTGTAATACTTTTTCATTAGACTTGAAGTAGCTTTGGAAGAGGACGGGCTGCATCATGGTGTCTAACAGTTCCAGGAACTAATTTGGATTGGTCCACTTATTTCAATATGTCAGTACAAGCAGTTTGGTAAAAACTAGAACCAAGTTACCATCCTTTGTGAGGTATATTTCACTTCATTAAATTGCATATAGTATCATGGTCTGATAATTATTAACGGATATTGTTTTTATTTTATAACAAGTTACTTTAACTTAGATTTATATTATCACTCTTGCTGGTCCGAATTTTGGCACCTAGTGTTTCCTACAGCAAAGTTCTGGTACGCTTGGTTAGTTGTTTCCTGCAGCAAAGTTCTGGTACGCCTGGCTAGTTGTTTCCTGCAGCAAAGTTCTGGTACGCCTGGTTCGTAGTTTCCTGCAGCAAAGCTCTGGTACGCTTGGTCCATATTTTCCGGCCTTGTATTGGTACACTTGATCAGTACACTACAGCAACGTCTTTGTATATCCGGCGGCTAGTTCTTAGCAATAAGAAAACACGCAAGGCTATAAAAGTGATATTAGACAGTATGCTGTATGTGACAGTATTCTCGAAAAATGCGCTCTCACAGTTTCAACAATAATAAACATTTTTTACCTAATGATCTAACTCTGTAATATCACACAAAGTCTATTACAGTGTACACAATTTCCATTTCATTTTCCCATGTGTTATATATAAATTCCTTAACTGTCTAAGTGTCCCGATGATATCATGTTGAGTTGTCTCCAGATATTACAACTTTGATAATGAAAACACTTCTTTCAACTCCTTCAATGTACCTCTCACTGTGCATACATGCATCTCTCTAGCTGGATGGGACTCCCTTAGAATGACAGTATCATGGACTCCCTCAGACAGTGGGAATTCCCGCGCCTAGTTGGCATGACATTATCTTTGACTCAACCCTCAGGCAGTGGGACTTACCGCGGCCATTTGGCATGGTATTATCTTAGGGACCATTTTCAGACAGTAGGACTTCCCCGCGGCAGTTGGCATGACATTATCTTGGACTCCACCCTCAGGCAGTGGGACTATCCACGGCCATTTGGCATGACATCATCTTGGACTTCACCCTCAGCCAGTGAGAATTTCCGCAGCCAGTTGGAATAGCATTATCTTGAACCCCACCCTCAGGCAGTGGGACTTTCCGCGGCCAGTTTAAATGGCATTATCTTGGAGACCACCTTCAGACAGTAGAACTCCCTACATTCAGTTGGCATGGCATTATCTTGGACTTATATCTCAGCCAGTAGGACTTCCTGCGTCCAGTTGGCATGAGATTACCTTAGACTCCACCCTCAGACAGTAGGACTTACCGCGTCCAGTTGACATGACATTATCTTAGACTCCACCCTCAGACAGTAGGACTTACCGCGTCCAGTTGACATGACATTATCTTAGACTCCACCCTCAGACAGTAGGACTTACCGCGTCCAGTTGACATGACATTGTGTTAGACTCCACCCTCAGACAGTAGGACCTACCGCGTCCAGGTGACATGAAATTGTATTAGACTCCACCCTCAGACAGTAGGACTAACCGCGTCCAGTTGGCATGGCATTGTCTTAGACTCCAACCTCAGACAGTAGGACTTACCGCGTCCAGTTGACATGACATAATCTTAGACTCCACCCTCAGACAGTAGGTCTTATCCGGTTCAGTTGACATGACATTGCCTTAGACTCGACCCTCAGATAGTAGGACTTCTCGCGCCAAGTTGGCATGATATTATCTTGGACTCTACCCTCAGACAATGGTACTTCCTGTATCCAGTTGACATGACATTATCTTGGGACTCCACCCTCAGCCAGTGAGACTTTCCGCAGCCAGTTGGAATAGCATTATCTTGAACTCCACCCTCAGGCGGTAGGACTTACCGCGTCCAGTTGACATGACATTGTCTTCCACTCCACCCTCAGGCAGTAGGACTTTCTGCGTCCAGTTGACATGACATTGTCCTAGACTCCACCCTCAGACAGCAGGACTTAACGCGTCCATTTGACATGACATTGTCTTCCACTCCACCCTCAGGCAGTAGGTCTTTCTGCGTCCAGTTAACATGACATTGTCTTAGACTCCACCCTCAAACAACAGGACTTAACGCGTCCAGTTGACATGACATTGTCTACGACTTTACCCTTAGGCAGTAGGACTTTCTGCGTCCAGTTGGGATGTAGCCCCCTTCATCTTGGCATAGATTATGTCACCTTCTTACAATTTTACAAAGCGCTTTAAGTTTCTATGGACATTGATCTATAGTTCAAACATGAGCATTACAGACTTCTGTGAACCACTTAACAAGACTGAATATCGAGTACAACAGTAACTAGTTGTTTTACATTGATATATGTACTCTTAAATATACCAAATAAATAATCAGGCTTCAAACACAAAGCCCCCTTCATAAAGAAAAAAACGGTAATAAGCAATCGTTTGAAACATCACACCCCTTTGACCTGGAATGTGAATCAGGATCATTAATCTGAATAGCGTTGATAACATTTCACCCCAGCAATCTGTATGCCAAATTTTATTATCATATGTCGAGTGGTTCTTGAGAAGAAGTCGTTAACAATTGACAGACAGTTAGTGGTTTTCATGACATTTTTGCTTTGGTGTTCCAAATGTCTTTTTTTCTATTTCGCTATCGTCTTTGAATTCCTTGGTCCTAAAGGTCGTACATTGTCGATTGGCCGTAAAACATTACAAAAGCTTGAATCTCGATTTTTCATAATGTAATGAAGTTGTTTTTTTCATCGCGGATGAAGAATTCCAAGAAAACGAAACTTCGAAGGCATCGTTTACTTTTCTGTACAGTCCTGTTTTTGTTTATATTCCCGTAGAAAAATAGTCATGAGTACAATGAAGGGCACATCTATCATGGACATATTTTATATGCTGAATACTTTGGGGTTGTCTTTTTAAGAAGAAATATCAATTCAGAATGAACTCTTTCGGAGTATATGAAGCTTTGTTCATTTGCCCTTTATACTGATAGTCTGTTTTCAAAATCTAAAATATTTACAGACTTGGTAAAATAGCTACATGTAATGTAGATTCCAGAGAGTCCGCGTGTACTACGTAATCTACAACATCAATCTGTACCGAATTCAATCATATCTTTATTCCTACAAATTTGAAGAGTTACAAATGACATCTATAATGGGTTACAAAGATAGATACACAAAGGACATAAGAATAAGGTAAAATGAAAAAGAAAATACATGGAATCAAACAAGAAAAGTTACATGATAACACAATATTTGAATGAAGTACACAACGATAAATACAGACATACACAGCACTATATCAAAAAGTATGGAAACATGTATGTAAAGACAGAACTGTCAAATTGCCAGGATGAAACATATATAATACGAATGCATATGGTTTAAATATCAGGCAGACTATCGCCGTTAATTAAACGTAAGAAGGGATACTTGTCGGCATAAACACAACAATTCTTGCAAATGATGCAAACAGGCGGTCCTCTTTAACAAATATGTCTTTCATGGCAGCAGGTGTACTGCCGAGGATCGTCGCGATTTGCACCTCCCTACATGAGTTAGCAAGAACAACATACACATTCACCGGATAATCGTTGACTATCTTGGTGAAAAGTTCATCACGTAGAGTTAGCAACGTGGGACTACGGCAGTCTAATATACAGTTCTCTATGTATATCATTATACCTTCCAACTTCTATAGCTAAAGAATGGGTAGATGTACGTATTCGAGTTAAACAAATGCGATATTTCTTTGTTATATATTTTGTGAGGTAAAATTGTAATGTAAATCTATTATATGTTTATACAATAAACATTTTGGAGAAGTATAAGAGGCAATGAAAACAGTCATAATTTTAATTAAATCTGTTAGTAGGAGAAATGTATTGCCGAACTTCTGAGAGAATAAATAGATTATCATCAATAGATAGATATCCAAAATGATTAGGATATCAGTTATGAAATGTCTATAGTTAATATTAAGTGGACATAAGAAGAAATAATGTTCAGCATTTTCACAAGATGCGCCACAAGAGCAAGATGGATCATCTATCAAGTGATCATTGCATTTATCAAAATTTGAATTGCTAGCATTATTACGTAATTGACACAATACAATATTTAGTT
>NW_018405225.1:742122-742652 GCF_002113885.1 Mizuhopecten yessoensis
GACCAAGAACAGATCCTTGTGGCACACCACAGTTGAGCTGTGCACATGTCCGATAATTCATGTTTTGAAAAAGTTTTGCCAGTAAATGTGTGTTTGTGTGTTATTCTTTGTTGTCCGGTCAACAGGGTTCTGACCATTCTATAGCTACTTATTTTTAAATGTCGTTATTAATTTTTACCAGTATCAACAGAAAAAAACGCAAAGCGCGTGCAATTCAACGGCCTCATTTGCATATCAAATTGTCTCAATTTCAATTACGGGAGACATCAAATAGGTGTAAGCATAGACGTATATTGGTCGTTGATGGTTCTGTATAATAAAATAGACAGACTTTATCAGTAGAATTAATACTCCTGACTGGAATATGTTAGAAAATAAATTAAAACAGACTAAACTCCGCTAATGCCCACATTTTATCTCATTCCTTGATTATATTCATGAAATAATCAACGTATATGAGTGTATTACAGTGGAATACATTACGCTGGTGAGAGAATTCTGGGGAAAGAAGACCACTTGCGGCATGGGTT
>NW_018405225.1:747364-749360 GCF_002113885.1 Mizuhopecten yessoensis
AATGATCATAATTATATCCGAGCTCCAAATATAGCTGTATCAAATTCTCAGATCCCTGTGGGGGCTCATTGAAATGAATGTGTTTATATAGGAAATCCTTTGAAGTTTAGTTATAGCCTGTTTCAACTAAGAATGTCAACTCATTTTGTAGATATGATACTTAAGTCAATAATAAAATGGATACAGTATTTATTTCCTACATATAACTGTAATACACATTTAACACAGAACTAAGTAATATAAAATAGTCATTAAATAATAATTTTTACATTATATGAAAAAGAAAAATAACATTACATTATATGAAAAACAAAATTCCACATTGATACTAATGTCAGCAATAAAATACAGTTTCTATTCCTACATATAACAGTAATACACATTAAATACAGCATTAAAAGATAGCCATTATTAAACATAAATATAAACAGTAAACCTTTCTGGAGCTAAAGTAGATGAAGAATTTTGCATGAATAATGATGATTTTAGTTGGAATGGATTTTTGGAATTCAAAAGTTTTGCCAAAAAGTATAATATCTTCCTTTATTTCGAATGTTTTGTCAGTGTTTAAGTATATCCATCTACGTATGTCTTGCCAGAAGTTATTTGTTATTTGACACTGTTAAAAAAATGTTCTATAGTTTTTATGCTTTCTTGGCATAAATTACATAAATCACATTGTTTGATTCCAACTATTTTCAAATAATGATTAAGTGGAAGTATTCTTGAAAGAAGCCTGAAAGTGACCCATTTAATGCTAGTTTTAAGTCCATGTATAAAGTTTTCTAAATCAATCATTTTGAGTCAACCCTANGTTACACATATTATGTGTGTCTGAGTGAAATAAAAATCTTGAAATCATAAAATTAAATAAAACTGTAAAGTTACCTCCCGTTGAAAGATCACCACGGTTGTAGGCCCCCCTCTCTTATTCTTATTTTTAAAAATCTTTAATTGTCACATATTAAGGTGGCCCAGAAGGGTTATTGACTAACGATGATATCCGGCCTTTTTCTGGTGTCTGTCTCTTACTTTTACGACTAACGTTCTAAACATTTTGGCGATATACATGTACGCACGCGCGGCAATATATCGTAAGCGAGTTAGGTGGGGTCGATTTTTCGATATCGAGAGCTTTCCAACCTTCTCGTATTATATCATCATTAGGTAGGCATTTTTTTCGAAAGTTGATCTAAACCCATAAAACATGTAGAATTACCATGAAAACCTCAGTTTAAGTCCAAATATAGCTGTAACAAATTATCAGGTCCCTGTGGTGAAAAGGTACTTCGTCACCTGCCCGACCACGTAGGTTTTCCCAAAGGGACCTGAGCATTTGTTACAGCTAAATTTGGACCAAAACTAAGATGTTCAGAGTAATTTTACATGTTTTATGGATTTACATCGGCTTTCCGTAAAGATGACACNTTTTTTTGTTCAATGATTGAATGATGTCTTGAGTAGGGAGATATATAAACAGGTGATTCATTTTTGAAATGATAAGAGATTTAAGAACAGTTATTCTCCTTATAGGTGTTTCTTTTACGTTTATGCCCTAAAGTTTTTATTGTTTTTTATCATGATAGCTAATATTTCAACTACCAAAAGAAATAAGTAAGAGCCGCTTTTTATGTCTACAAAGTTGGGTTAAAAAAACATTCTGTATGATAGCCGAGGAAGTTTTTGTATTAAAACATAACAGAAAATAATATCAAACTGAAGTCACACAAGTTAAACACAATTAATAGAAATCTGAAAATAAGTACAAGTTTAACTAATATATGACAATAATTATAAGAGAATTCACACAAATCTGAAAATACAAGTTTAACTAATATATCATCATAAATATATGACTGATTCTGAAAACTGTTCTAAATATTAATTATCATTTTGCAATTCTAACAGTTATTGATTATCTGATTAGATATCTGATTGAATTCCCCACCGTAAATGACCACAGTCTATTGTAAATTGTTCAATATAATATTAGACA
>NW_018405226.1:0-161 GCF_002113885.1 Mizuhopecten yessoensis
GGATGCTTATGAAATGGTCTGATACAACTTTGATATGTTTTGTAAGTGGAATACAAAGGCAAACCATTTATAGTTTGTTAATTGCAATGATCTGTGCTAGCTTGTTTTTAGTTCTAAATGGAATTGTGTAATGTTAAATTAGATATCTATATAGAATTCTA
>NW_018405226.1:1566-27998 GCF_002113885.1 Mizuhopecten yessoensis
TGTAAAAAAAATAAGGGTGAGGCCCCTCTGGGTGCTGAGAGTTACGGCGCCCAACAGGGAAATTAGAGGTTTAAATCTTTAAAATCTTTCTTCTTCTGTANAGTTTGTATTGTTATATTACCATGTACATGAAGATTGTGTTGCAGAGTTATAATATTTCTGAGGTGTAAACATTGTGGTTTGCATTTATAATATTTCTAAGGTGTAAACTTTGTGTGTATGAATTATAGTGCTTTTGAAGTTTAAACATTGTGTGGTGGATTATAATATTTCTGAGGAATACAAAATTGTGTCTAGGATTTATACTATTTCTGAGGTGTAAACATTGTTTGGATGTATAATATTTCCGAGGTATATATCTTAGGTACATGTGTAACAGGAGAGGAAAAATGCACGGTCAGACCGGGGTTCGAACCCGGGACCTTTCGAACTCTAGACGGATGCTCTACCAATAGAGCTATCTCGTCGCTGACGATCGACCCAGTCCAGTTCCGCTACATTCCTCCCTCCTTTATCAAAGTCAACGACCCCAAAGACACACGAGACCCTATACCACCTTCTGTGGGTAAAATGCACAGTACTGAAAATATGCTTTGTTTTTCTTTTCGGTAAACGTTACAGAAAAAACCCAAGATGTTTTGGTTTTTGCCAGGATCAAGGATTTGATAAAATGTGCTTATCAGAGCATCAGATTAGAAAGGTGGAAACATACTGCAGGATTTTTCAAAAAGATCAAAGGAAATATTCAAAATAGCGTTTGACGTTAACAGGAACCGTAACAGAAAAATCAAGACTTTAAATTCATCTTTCAAAGATGACGGAAAATTAACGAAATGAAAAAACGAAGATCTTTGATCCTACAGAAAGAATTTTAATTTGACTTTGAGATATTGCCATTTTAAGATTTTGACATTCAAAGAAAATCAAATCAACTGATTGATTTGATTTTGAAAATAACATTTTTTTTCAGTGTTGTTCATATCACGACCACAATCATTTATAAAAAAACACCAAATAGGATGAAAATAGATAAATATAACTCAAAAATGCTTTTGACACAGTCCCTCACAATAGGCTGATGAATAAATTAATTAAATGCATACGGGAACAATAGAGAAATGATCACATGGATAGAAATATTTTTGTATAACAGACAGCAACGAGTAGTCATTAATGGCGAAACATGTGTTTGGGGCAAAGTAACTGGCAAAGTAATTAGTACCCTGGCATACCTCAGGGTAAAATCTCAGGACCACACTTGTTCGTTATAGATTCAACTGTTTACCTATTTGCACAAAAAAATGTTCCAGATTATAAATTCCAAAGAAAAGAAGAAATTCTTACAGGAAGACCTACTCAGACTATCTCAGTGGAGCAAGACTTTACTTTAGAAAAGTTTACGTTCATGCACATTGGTAAGCACAAAGAAGAAAACACTACTTATCTACTTAATAACACAACACTGGAGGAAGTGCAAGAAGAAAAAAACCATTGGAGTTACATTTGATAAAGAACTTACATTTGATAATCAAATCAGTGAAAAGGTACAAAGAGCAACATCAAAATTTGGCATGATAAGAAGAACGTTCAAGTGTCTTTTGTACAAGACCGTGAGAGAAAAATACGATGAGTGAGCAACACAGTTTATAAGGATGTGGTCCGACACCTCAGAAGGATCAAGCACAAGAACGAACTCCATGAAAATATTCCCTAGATAGCAAGGACATTACTACTGAAAAATGCCTTCTCCATAGGAACAACAGCAGTATGGAACATCGTAGCTTCAAAAACAACAGACTTGATGATTACTGGAACGGACAGGAAGTAAAAAGCAACAACTACAAAGGAACAATACGTGTAACAACCTGAAGCTAAGTATGAAATTACAATAACAGCACTTATGAGTACAGCGAAGAGGATCCTTAGAATAAAACCTGTGCTGGAAAATATCATTTAGAATCATTAGGTATAAGAAAGAAAATGTATAAACTTACATTTCACCAATATGAATTTTCTAAAATCTCGTCGGAGTTTGTTACCCACCTGGTTAGAAATGCAAGGTTTTAAATATCTCCCTATGCACTGTTTTCACATTTCTGGCTTGCTGGTGTCTATTCGACGGTTGCTTAAAATACTATAATGACGTGTATGATTATCGGTTTGTTGTCGCTCTCACGGACGAATAGCATTGATAAACCATTCACAGACGATAACCTGTTACGACGTAAAACGGGTTCACTTCGAATCTTGTGTTTGACTGTACTGTATGTGTATTTAGTTCAAGTTTTTTTTAATTTCCTTGAGTCATCAGACTAACCGGATACAATTAAGGATTAATCTTTGATTTTGTTTAGTTTATGAGATAATAAATCCTATGGAGCACAAAGTAAAGTGCTTCGCTTTTACGAACAATTTAACGACTTCTCCATTTGATTTATTATCTCATAAGCTAAACAAAATAAAAGGTTAATACTTATATTAACAATATTTTCTTTTAACAATAACACCATTAAAAGAGTCGGATACAAGCATTTTCCTTGTGTAATCTGCATTCAAAATTATTTTGACGTCATGTTATCCATGCGAAACAGCCATTCGCAAAAGCCGTTGACAGAAAGCTAAACCCCGCCCAATTTATCCGTGACAATCAATGGAAAAAGTTCCTCCATTTCAATTTTTTTATTCACATAAAATATCCATATTTTACTTCATCCAATATCTTCATAATTGTATTAGTAGGTAATGGAATAAATAATTATATATTTGTATGAAATTGAGGTACCGGGGCAAAATACTTAGCAGAAAATACTAATGCCCACGGACGTCCATGGTTTAAAAGTGATGTGCCCAAAGGCGGGAAATAGATAGTGCTACCATGTCGTCGAGCGATAGTGACTAGCCTAGGCCTGGTGGAAGCTGAATGTGCAGTTATAAGGGATTTCCATTTCGGATGGAAATACCCATTGATATTGTTATGTTTTTTCTCTAAATTTCTTATTCTTATTTCCACATATCTTGTGGACACTCTATCTCAAGAACTAATAAATATATTGTTCATATTTCAGTATGTATTAGAGGACAACGAACACATGGTATGCGGACAAATTCATGATCATAATGTCAAAGGTCAAGGTAACAGATCTAAAATAGATTTTAAAAAAATGGTTTTTCGAACGAATATAACTTCGAAAGCTTTCGTTGTACTGCATGAACGCTTCATACTTATGGTAGATCTTGGTCGGGGCTAACTTTTTTCCATGACATGTTATCAGAGAATATGTCAAGTTCAAAGCCTCGCTATGGGGTCAAATAGAGCTTAATAGTGTAGTTATTTAACCACATTCGACACTAAATAAAGATTCTAGTTTCTTGTTAGTTGTTAGATGCTATTTTCATAACATGTTCTAGTGGTGATTAATCTCTTTCAACGTTTATTGGCTTATGTCAAAACATGCCTATATTATTGAGCTCTTTTGTATTTTCGACTCAGAGTAAATGAACGAATTTAGACATACTAGGCCTTCTTAAATAATATTACTTGGTCGATCGTCGGCGACCAGGTAGCTCAATTGGTAGAGCGTCCGTCTAGAGTTCGGAGGGTCCCGGGTTCGAACCCCGGTCTGGCCGAGCATTTTCCCTCTCCTGTTACAGTGAGATTCCTGTGACCAACCCTTGTTTCAAGCATTTGATGTACATTCGACAAGGGTATCAGGGACGAGGACTTAAAAAGAGGAGGGATGAATTTAGCGGCACTGGACTTGGTCGATCGTCGGCGATCGTCTAGAGTTTGGAGGGTTCCGGGTTCGAACCCCGGTCTGGCCGTGCATGTTCCTCTCCTGTTACACTTTATCAATTCAGAATGGATGTCTGTTTTGCAATAACATTTACCCCTAGGGTCCATCACTGACGAGACGGTCTCCATCTTTATACTGTTATATGGTTAATCATATATAATACGGATAGCGAGCAAGTGCATGGAAACAAGCGAAAGCTCAGAGGAAACCAACAAAATAAGATATTTTTAATCATTTTTTTTTTATTAATTTCTTTTTTTATGATTAATTTGCACCGTCCGTATCATAAAAAGAATCTTCTTGAAAATTTTAGTCTGATAAAAAAGTGTTGTTATGTTATGTCTATACACACATCAAAAACAAGTTAATGAAATACAAAAGCACACCAACATATCCTGTCTCCTGCATACATACACGCAAGCACGCATACGCTACACACATGGAGGCCCGTCTTTAAATGACCTTAGCTGTTCATAGGACGTTAAACAAAAATAAACCAAACCAATCAAAAACAAAAAAATCATATAAAAAGTCGGGGTATACTTGTTAATAATCAGTCTAAAAGGAGCTCCCAGAACACGGGAGATTGCTTCGAGGGCCTAGTATAATTTTTTCATCTATGGTCCATCCCATACCCGCCCTCGGACGCCCGACCCTGTGTAAGCATACACTCCGGAAAATGGTTAGCTACGCCACTGTCTGTACTCGTTTTACACCCTCTATGGCTAACTGATATAACGTATATACATGTAGTGTTAAAATAGATGACAGAATGATAATGATCACTTTGCCACCCTTATGTTGCCATTGCGAAGGAACAATCATTAATGTGACATAGCCGCGAAGACAGGCTAATAAGCGTTCTTTCGTCCCACACCTCTTTATACGAGAATGCAATGGAACGAAGACATGAACATGTACGGGACACTACCATTTGTAGACACCGTGTAAGCGTTGCAAATTCCATTTTTAATATGGTTTTTATATGATCCCTGCTTTTGCTTTGCTATGTCTCGGTCTCCGCGCTCTGTGCTAAGTCTACCTCAAAATGAGAAATGTCTAGTAAAATAGACCCGACAGTGCTAGAAAATCAACTACAGGAGAGGATAGCGGCTTCACAGCAGGGCATATCAATTCAACTCGAGTCTCTTATAACAAGCAAGTTAAACTGCCGCTCGGTGCCCGAATGCCCCATGGTATAATAAAAAATTCCGCTTAGAAAAACAGAACCGTAGAAAAGCAAAGAGACAGTGGCGAAGGACCAAATTATCCGTTCACCAACAGATTTATAGGGAACAATGTCGACTAGTTGGTTCACTTCTCATTCAGTCAAAGAAGGCTTATTATTCGGAAACAATTGAAGAATGTGGTAAGGGCCATAGACAGTTTTTTAGACTCACCAAAAACCTAATGGGTCAGAAAGGTGAAATTATCCTACCAAACTGTAATTAAGAAAAAGACTTGTCAAACAAGTTAAGTGATTACTTTCTAAATAAAATCAGCTCGATCAGGAAAAATATATCGGAAGTGAACTCTACTGCTGACAATGCTATCTCAGTCATGACTGCTGACACTAAATTTGATGGGGAACCATTGACAAAGCTCTCACCAACAACCCAGGACGAGTTGCGCAATATCATTATGACCTCGCAATCGATGTCCTGTGAGCTTGATCCACTGCCTACAGACCTATTAAAGCAATGTCTTGAAGCACTGCTTCCATTGATTACCTCAATCATGAACAAATCATTGGCTGAGTCAAAGGTTCCATTGTGTTTCAAGAAGGCACATGTTAGACCATTGTTGAAGAAGCCTGGAATGGACAAGGAGGAGTTGAAGAACTATCTCCAAGTATCAAATCTGCGTTTTCTGTCTAAGATCTTGGAGAAGGTTTGCCCCGGCGTTTTAGGCTCTATGCAAAGACGTCATGTAAATACCACCCTTTATTTATTCATTTACGTGCACATTGCGATGATTATCTGCTTGCTTAATGTATAAAAATGATGTAAGCTAGTATCCATATGTTGTAAAGCGCTTAAGAGTAATTTTACCAATCATATAGGGCGCTATATAAATCTTGTATATTATTTATTATTATTATTAGAGAATTAACACATATGCTACCACTTCTTTTGATGGCGGTACCTGCATTTATCTATTTGTCTATTATTCATATACTTTTCATTCCACTAAATATCCTTAACATAGAGACGTTTTCAAATGACAATTTGTGCAAAATATACCGTATATAAAATATTATGCAAGTCATATCTAACAAAGGACACCTTTCTTTGGACAAAGGAACAAAGGACACGAATTTTTACACAAAAGCAGGTGTGAAATCTTTGCTCTGGAAGGGTACATATGTACTAGTGTCATTATTTGTTATTATTACTTTTAAAATATTTGGTATTTAGCTATACGCGTTCGTATGTAACGGAAATCACCTTTCGTGTAATTTGGTACGTCACGCATTGCGGCAAAACATTTAGCGCGCGCGCGGAAATAGCACGCGTAAATGCGAGTAAGGTACTGAGCGGATGTGATGTAATGTGTTGTAAATCTGTTTGTCCAGTACGTATTGTCTATGTATAGAATTCCTAGTGTTCAATGTAGGGTAATTTACCTGGTGCACTGGTCACGTTGAACAGAGCGGCTAGAGCGAGCACAGTGAACATCTTGTACTTACACCTATATCTTTACCTAGCCAGCATAGGAATTAAAAGGGGTAGCGGGCACTAGAGCCAAAAGCAATAAACTATTCATTGAACGAGTAAGACTGAGGACTCGGCGGACTTTGTCCGAGAAAACCCTCTTCACATTGAAGAGGGGTTTTACTTACGTAATAAATTAACTAAGAAAAGAACCCAGGAACTAAGAAAAAACAATTGACCTAATATTGAACCCTGTGGTGCACCCGTTTTAGTATTTTCAGAATCTGAAGAATTTCCATTTATTACAACTTTTGACTTTTGTTGGACAAAACAAATTCACACCAAGATAATAATTTTCCTGAAATACATGCAGCTTTTAATTTATAGATAAGACCCCTATGCCAAACTCGGTCAAATGCTTTACTTATTTCACAGAATACAGCTATGATTTCTTTACCCGCATCCAATGCCCTCCCAATATCTTTTGCATTGTCTAGTAACTGATTAATTGCAGAATCGCCAGGTGTGAAGCCAGACTGATTTTTCATGAAAAAGTTTGTTACCCTAAAAAATGTATATACATGTTTAAAAATACATATTTCCGTTAGTTTACCAACAATACTTATTAAAGATAAAGGTCTATTATTCGATACAAAAGATTTATTTCCTTTTTTATATACAGGTGGAAGGATAGTTACAACCGTTGAAAGATTTGTTAAATAATTTAGTAAGATACATGTATGTAGTGATAACTTCTACATTTACTTCCTTATCTGGACCCGAAGCTTTAGAAATATCTAACATACATATAGCATCTTTAACATCCTGTTCAGTTATATTAATATTTTCGAGTTTATCATGCAAATTAGGTATATAATCAGGTACTATAACATTAGAGTCGTCAATTGTCGACTGCCTTATACAATATTTATTTAAAAGTTCTGCTTTTTGAATATCATCTACACAGTTTACATTATCATGCGTCAATGTTGGTATATTCGATTTTTTGGTTGAAAAATTAATAAAAGTATTTAACAGTTTCATACATTTTATTTTATCTGTTAGTTTTAAAGTGGATTCGTGTTTTGCCTTCCTAATAGTATCAACACACTTTTTTTCTAGCTTGTCTATATTGCTGCCAATTATATGGATTTTGTGGGTTTTTTTGCACTTCTTTGTAATCTTTTTCGGACCCTGATCAATTTCCTAATTTTATTGTGCATCCATTGTGGTTCATTACTTCTTACTAATACATTTTTATTCGGAATACATTTTGTTGCAACAGGTAAAATAGAGAAATTAAAATAAAATGCGAATTCATCAACAGTAAATTTTTCAAATGCCTCTGTCCACTCAATTTCATTCAATTCGAAACATGTTATAGTTTCCCTTATCGTTTAACCAAATTTGTCTTTCAAAATGTGCACTTACTTTAGTCCGATCAATATCTAAAAAGTATATACGGGACAGTGATACAGACCCTGGACCGTTTTTCTTGTCCGTTTAAACGCAAACGGAACGCAAACAACGGAAACTCAACGCAAGCGCCCACAAACCGTTTCATTAAACACGCTCCTAAAACGCCGTTCATAGTACATTGTATATACCAATAACGGACTTAGATTTAGATGTACTTGCTCGCGGAAGCGTGTCGGTCTCTGACCTGTATTTACCTATACAGCGCTCGCGTGTTGTTTGTACACCGGGTGATGCAGATGTACTTATAGGCAATATTTTCCTTGTCAGCATCAAAAAAGTAATTTGGAATGATGATTTGTCCGCCGATTTTTTGTGAATATTGATAATTGTTTTAAAATGGAATTAAACTTCTAATTGCATCAGTTTGGAACTCAACAGTACATTACATTTCACATATAATCAGTTAATCTACACGACGCCGAAACACATTCCTTTATATGAATTCATAAGATTAGTATATTTGATGTTGGTGGTTTCTCACTTATCCTTTGTTTATTTCGATATTTTCCCCAAATATTATTTAAAGATGAAGTTACGGGAATAGTCTTGAACAATGGTTCTTCGACATCAATGATACATATGGATGCGTATATTGGGTAGTTTACTTTTTTAAGTCTGAAATTCTGAAATTGTTGCTAAAAAAATATTTAATCAATTTGTCGAACAATAATTAACAACCCAAACTAAATAACGTGCGTGTAATTGTTTGTTTTTATTTAAACTAGGCAATAGCAAATTCTCAAAAGGAGATGAAATATGAAACCTGTGTTTGGAAAATATTAGATATGAATATCATCATATTTATAAAACAAGTGAATGTGATGTGTTTGCATAGAGTATTATTCCTGTATTATCTTTCAAATCCAACTGAAATGCTGCAAGCGAATTCCGTGTAATTATTGTTTTTTCTTTCTTAAAATCGTCATTCTCTACTTATATCTCAAACAGGTATAATTCTTACGATATTCTCTTTAGTGGTATTATTTGATAATTATAATCAGTATTTATATGAATGATATTGAAGCCGGAGCGTTAGTTATATGTATCTTATCTATACATCTTACAACACAACATACATGTACACATTCTATGCACCTTGTTACGCTTAATCATATTCATTGCTGTACCCACGAACTTAAATAACCTAATTCCATGCTGTACCTCAAGTTACACATTTTCTTTTGTCTGAGTGATGAAAACATAATCTGAAATCTGAATTAATTATGCAATTCCCTCCTTAAAACAGCCTTGAGCCAATGTTTTGTATTGCTTTCTCTTGACCGTCATTTTGAAAAGTATATTGCACAAACAGCACTGATTTCACTATCCTGAACAATAGTGAATTAATTACTACCTTCATCTGGTCTTTGCTTTTACCTGGCCTTACCTTTATTATTGTTTAAACGTGTGGCTATTGCTATGTCGGAGGTAAAGACCACAAGGTTACTACCTGTGGTTTCAGGCACAGGGACCCGGGAATTTGCTACAGCTGGTTTGTTTGGACCTATCCCGCTGTGTAGTAATATAAGATGTTCTTCTTCTTGTTGTTATGATAAGGCGTCATGTAGATTAACTTAATCTGATAATTTAGCAAGTATAAATTAGATGTTTTAATGATTAACTCTATTGCTCGAAATAAGTACCGCCCCTCCTTCCAACCGCACCCAAGAAATGATTTCGACTCTCGGATCCCTGTGGACGCAGATACGTCCTTTGTCGACGTATCTAGATTAAATTTCTCCAACGAAATCTGAGAATTTAGGAAGTAGAAATTAGATGTATCTCAACCAACACTTAGGGAGAATGATTACTCCGACGTCTCTGATTGAATTTTACGTATCGTTTTAATTTAATTGAAATATTAAACAGGGAAAATTTAAAGACGACCACCATGCACGGGGTGTGTAACTTCGGGTATATAATAATGAAGAATGAAGATGAGTAACACTTAACACTTTTTATGTGAATGTAACTTATATTTCGACCTCTGTCCCTCTGTTTGAAAGAGCAAGTAATTTAGATCAACCATTTATTTCTATGGATCATAACGAACAATTTATTTTACTTATGAATGGAGAACCGCTACATCATGTGTCAGCCAAGTCAGTTTTCCTTTTTATGAAAAGGAGACGTGGTAGTATTTAAAACTTGATATACATTTTAGATTTTTTATGACTATATACCTCGTATTTTATGGTTAATATTATTGCTTTTAGTAGGCAACATTACGATGATTTCATCATTTACTATAACTCAGTTTTAATGATTTTAACAAATCTTATTTATGTATTTTATATGTAGTTGATGTGCTAGTAATTGCCAATCATCGAGGTCCCGATGGTCGATGGTGGGGGAGTGGCGACTTGTCGGTAGGGATTGGCCCAACAACTCTCGCTCTTCTCCCACCATCGGAGCCTGAGCATACATTCAATTTTTATGTTATGTAGAGTATAATATATTATTATGTGACATGTGAGGTACCTTTTTGATATATAATTTATAAGTTTTAATGAATTTGAGGGGGGGGGGGGGGGGGGGGGGGAGAGGGGGTTATGAAATTGGTAAAATAAAAAAATTGTCTGTTTATCAAATTTTGTAAATAATATAAAATTCATTTATGCATAAACGCATGATACAATCAATACATACTAATTGATGCACAAGTAGTAAGAGTTTACAGTCAAATATATCAATACTTATACATAACATTCCATGTATGTATGTGATGTGTTTTTGAGGTATATTTTTGGTGACTGAATTAGCAAGTGTTGTTTTGAACATGTTCCAAAGATTATCTGCGGTTTGGTAAGGTTGTTCGTTAAGTTTTGTGTTTAGAAGTGTGAGGTCGTTTCTTATGTTGTTCCAGTCAGCTTTGTTGTAGAGGTATAGGTTTCTAGGTTCTCTTCTTATTCTTTTAAGTCGAACGTCAATTTCAGTGTAGACTATGTCATGGTCAGATCTACCTATAGGTGGTGTGGTTTCAGTCTTGTTAATGATTGGTGGTCTGTTTGTAAGTGTCAGGTCGAGTATGTGGTTTCCTCTGTTGGGCTATGTCGTTATTAGTGTGAGGGAGTTGTTGTCTATATACGTGTTTGTTCTTGTTTGCCTGGTATGGTTGTGTTGTTTTGCCAGTCTATGTTTGGTAAGTTGAAATCTCCACTTACGTATGTTATTGTGTTTTGACCTAGTCTGTTCATAGAGATTTCTAGTTGTTCTAGTGAGTGTCTGATGGTGATCTATAATATGCTCCTATGTTGAGATTGTGTGAATTTGTCATGGAGATGTTTACCCAAATTGATTCATTGTCTGTTTCTAATTGTTTGTGATTGCAAGTAGTACACCTCCGTGGCTTTGGCTATTTAAGAATAGTTGAAAAATAAGAAAGATTCTAATTTAAAACAGGCACTTACCTTTAACGAATAGTCAGCAAACAGCCTGTGTGATAGAATACATAAACCTGGCTCTATTACCTAAAACTAGTTTTATCCAGGGTGCAGTAAAATAGTAAAACGAGTGCAGTGTACCGAACAGTACAGCTTACACCACGGAATCGGTCGCTAACGCGCCCAGTCATTACCACTGTACAATCAAAATCATCACGGCATCAACAAGCCGTGTTCAAAAAGAACACGCCCACAAAAAGAATGGTTGTTTGAGCGTGTCACTCACTGCATCTGGCTCGTCGATTGGTCGATAGAACGTTTGAGGTCGATGTCTTCCTTGATTTTAGAAGCAGTGTACAACATTGTATCTTTTTCGGAGACTTGGTGCATTGTCAGCTTAAGATTACGCATGCACGTATCTGGAAATGTAAAATTTACATTGCATGTACATGTTTCATACCATGTGTCATGACTTGAATGTTTCGTTAAATGTGTACTTTCACATTTTCGTGAACTATAATGGTATTTATGATGACAAAATGGCAAAATGAAGAACATTACAAATCTAAAAACAACCGTTCGGTTTGTGGGCGTGTTCTTTTTTAACACAGCTTTTTGACGCCGTGACGATTTTGATTGTATGTGTGCCACTCCCACTCCCGAGAATTTCGACTCGATCCTCAGCGGTGGCGGGGGGAAAACGGATCTACATATCCTGTGGGATCTACATATCTATGAAATATTGCTGAATCCATGAAAGAATGCTGAATCTGTCCATGAAATAATGCTGAATCTGTCCATGAAATAATGCTGAATCTGTCCATAAAATAATGCTTAATCTGTTCATGTGTAATCTACTCACTCTGTTATGCTTTGTTTGATCGATGTTATTTTGTTGGACCTCTTGTGTGTCAGAGCGTAATACAAAACCTTGAATCTTGGAGCGCGTTAAAAAAATCTATTCGTATCATATTTTTACGTTGTGATGGGGTGTTCTCAGTTTCCCCATTGTTTAGAGAACAAAGAAAAGTGTTGATTTAGGAAGACAATGGCAAACCAATTGGGAGAAGGCTTCATACGTTGGAATAACTTGTGCCTAATCCATTTGCAAATTCTGCAATAAAATATGTTTAAATCAAAAAATACAAATCAACCAATTATAGTCTGTTTCATACTTAGCCCATAGGTAACTTACCTGTGT
This sequence comes from Mizuhopecten yessoensis, assembly GCF_002113885.1. Classification (NCBI taxonomy): domain Eukaryota; kingdom Metazoa; phylum Mollusca; class Bivalvia; order Pectinida; family Pectinidae; genus Mizuhopecten; species Mizuhopecten yessoensis. The sequence goes on from NW_018405226.1 coordinate 14,078, forward strand.
GAAAGTTACCTGTATGGCTTATAGCTTTTCTATGTATGTGATATGTATGTACCTGATTATAGTACCTTGTACCCTGTACTCTGTACCCTGTACCCCATACCCTGTACCCTGTACCCCGTGTCCCGTACTCCGTACTTTTTTCAAAGTTATTTGGGTCTATGGTGCCTTTGAACAAGCTTACCATTTTATTAAAATGCGCCGCAAGAACTACCTGAAGCAACTATATCAACAATCATTCTTCTGTCTTTTGTGATAACAGAAGTTCTAAGTACTAAGTACGTCTTTGAAAGGTTTCTCACGTAGTTATTACCCGATAACCTAAACTAAATAGAAAGTTAATCCTTATAATTATAGTCTTTTTTTTAATATTACATAAAACGCGTTCTTTTAACCGGAATAAATCACGCGGGAGGATAGCAAGCATTCCATTCAAGCCCGATGTGTGATACGGTTACGCTTCGCACCACGCTTCGAAGGCCACCGTGACATGATACGACCAAACTATGACTTCTTCAACATAAACATCAAATTGGTTTGTAATAATAATAATAAAAATAAATTATTTTATTCAATTGTCACATATTGATCTACATATAAAACAGATAAAATGTACATAAAATTAGATCAATATCCAGCCAAAGCTATCAGCTTATTTTAGCTTATTATACCTTATAACCACACATTCATGTCAAAGCTAGTTTGATTTATGATACTTGAAAAGGCAATATTATATAAACCGTGGAGTAAGTTTCACCAGATATTTGTCAGCTTATTATATCATATAGTTTTAGGTTATTTCAATATACATTGTTGTCAAAGTAAATTATGACTTACGAGACTCCAAAATGCAATAAAATACAAAAGGACAAGTGTCATCGCATTTTGAGAGAACAATACTTATAAAAACTTCCATAAGTTATTCTAGCACATTGATGTCCAAGTTAATTTAGACTTCTAGATCTGCAAATCAAAAGGCAATAATATATCTTAAAATAATATAAATATCACCTAATTTAAAAAGACCAATATTTTTGTCAGCTTACTATAGCTTATCATAAGATATTATAACACTGTTACACATTGGTGTCAAAGTAAAAGATATTATAACACTTACACATTGGTGTCAAAGTAAGTTTGACTTTAGAGACTCAAAAAGGCAATAATATACATTAAAATATATAAGAGCCACCACATTTAAAGAGACCAATTATATAGATATACATATTTGTTAGCTAAGTATAGGTATTTCAGTACCTATTCCTGTACTACCAACTTTAGCGAGAAAACCGCTTTAGTGCTTTATTGGATGATATATCATTATGTACTGGTAAAGTGTCACATATATTATGCTTATTAATTAGATTACTGCATGTATAGTTTTCTACGCTTAAACGCGTTAAAAATAAATTGACCTATATTTGGCTGGAGTGCACCATTTTTCATTATGTTAAGGAACTGTGTGTCACTGTCCTGCATTAAGAACCCTTCTATAACAGCACAGGCTTGATTTCGCAAATTATATCTTAAATCACTGTACAGTTTGCACTCAGTTAAGAAATGTTTTTCGTCTTCGACTTTCCTCATGTCACAATGGGTACACAGTCTATCATGAAGGTGAATGGGCGGCCTTGCATATCTTCCAGTCTCCACTGCTAGCGGAAGACATCCGGCGCGAAACTGAGCAAGGTATCGCCTGTTGGTTTGTATTTTCGCTCTAAAACATGTAATCATAACTCATTAGCGATAATTCTTACTTCAAAGTTGCTCTATGCGGCTATTTTTAGCACACTGACTTGCAAATTTGCATGAGTTAAAAATATTTTTAACGCGTTAAATGCTATTACGTTAAATATACACTTTTATCGCGTTAAGCCCTAACGCGTCAGCATTTAACGCGTTAAATAATGTTTATTGGGTCGAAAATTATTTTATCGCGTTGAATGCTAACGCGTTAAATGCTAACGCGTTGAACTTGACAACCAATCAGATGCGTTCTTGCATATCAGCATCGTGAAACCAAAATGCAACTTATAGTTGCTGAGGGGCGGATGTAAATCATGATATAATTATGTTTTCGCATCGTACTGTTTCCTTGGATTTTTTTCAATATTTAATTATTTCAATTGAGATTATGATGAATGTTTAAGAAGTAGGCAGATGCGTTTTGTTCAACATCCATAAAACTATTAAAGTTTTTATTGAGAATACAAACCATTACCATTAAACTAACAATTGCTGTGTCATTTTTATCAAAAGTGTTCCATTTTGGGTACCCTCACCCTACACCTGAGTATTTTAAAATCTCACAATGTATCCGTCCTGGACGATTCAGTGGAAGGCATTATGTGGCTAAAATGTACTGAGAAAAGCAGTGACTATAGTTTTATCATTTGTGTATGCTACCTCCCCCCTGAAAACTCTGCAAGGAATGTTGACGTCGACGATTTTTACAATACCCTGTCAGGTCAGATGTACTGTTATCAAAATGGGAATCCTTTCTTCATATGTGGTGACTTTAATGGTCGCTGTGGCGATATGGAAGACTACGTAACATACAAGAAAGAACCCAGCAGGAACTCAACGTTATATTTTCAACGTTGAATAATAAACATTTATTAAACGTTGAATAAACGTTACGAATTTGAACGTTGATATTGGAACGTTGATACAACATTTATACAACGTTATATTTTCAACGTTAAATAAAAAACATTTATCAAACGTTGAATAACGTTACGAATTTCAACGTTGATATTGGAACGTTGATACAACTTTTATACAACGTTATATTTTCAACGTTGAATAAAAAACATTTATCAAACGTTGAATAACGTTACGAGTTTCAACGTTGATATTGGAACGTTGATACAACATTTATACAACGTTATATTTTCAACGTTGAATAAAAAACATTTATCAAACGTTGAATAACGTTACGAATTTCAACGTTGATATTGGAACGTTGATACAACATTGAATCAATGTTGACTGTTAGTGTTATGGAATTGTTCGATCGTTCTGAATTCTTGAGAACAAAAAAAAAAAATTGAAGAAAAGACGTTTTTTCCCCACTAATTATTAGAGGAACAAAATAATTGGCATTGTGTTGAAAAATAACTTGATTCTGTATGTATAAAAAAAAGTATATATTTTTTTAATAAAGATCCATAAAATGTTTGTTTCAAGAAGAAGAATTAAGAAGAAGAATTTTATATGCAGCTTGAAAATACATCTATTAATGTACTTCTTTCAACTATTTTTCAACCTTGATTAAACGTTGAATGGACGTTGAAGCTTCAACGTTGAATGTATGTTGAAGTTTCAACGTTGATTCTAATTTTTAATTTTCAAAATCAAATGTAAAATCAATGTTTATTCAACGTTGAGTGCCTGCTGGGAGAGATCATAGAATTTACTTGCAATAAATATGGTGAGTTTTTAAGTGTTTTTTTAATTGACACTATAGTTGCTGTGTCCTGAACGGCCGAAATTCTTGGGGAAATGACTATACGTTTGTGTCTACACTCGGTAGTTCGTTGGCTGATTACTGTATCGTACCCCACGACTATCTAAATAGTTTCAGCGATTTTACCGTTACACGGGCCATGGAGCGCGTGGAGAGTAGTGGATGTATAACGGTGGTCGGTGACGTATCAAAGGTTCCGGATCATTCATTTCTTACCTGGTTGTAGCATTTGTAGTCAGGAACATCAAGATACTTGGCTCACTGGAGAATCATCGGCGAAATACACCAAATACGTCACTTCAGAAGTTAATTCGTCTTTCCTACAATCCAACCAGTAGTTAAGTCGACTTCGAGATACTATATCGTGCTTGAGTAACACCGTGTTAATAATGTTTACAGTGATTTTGTGAGCATAGTGTCGACTAAAATGAAGGACAAATTACCATGTATTTTTATATCTTATAGCAGTGATCAAAGTAATAAGAAACATCGGGTTAATAAACCCTGGTGGAACGGCACGCTCACTACACTCTGGAGGGAACGCTGTGTCGCAGAACGACAATGGATCAGTTGTAAACACAAACAGAAACGTCACCTACGAACAACATTTGTCGAGAAACGGAAATATGTTGATAGGGAAGTCCAGCGCTGTAAACGACGGTACATCGTCCAGCAGCAGATACATTTGGAGGAACTAAGTAGTTCGTGAGATTCTAGATCCTTCTGGAAACGTATCGGTAAAGTTGGTATTGGCGAGGATCGTAAAAAAGTTATTCCAATGGAAGATATACTTCGGATGGCAGTGTTAGTAATGAAACAACAGAAGTGCTAGGTAAATGGGAAAAGGAGTTCTCCCAACTCCTTAATCAACCCGACACCCCTGACGCTGTCACAGTAGAGGAGGATATACCAGAAGCGGAAGTCCCAGTGAATGTTCTAAATACTGAGTTATTAAATATGGAAATACAACCACAAGAGGTATATAAAGTGTTATAAAATGCGAAAGTTGGCAAAGCGCCTAGTTTCGATGGTTTGCCTATGGAAGTGCTAAAAAATGATTCAGTGCTGTATTTGCTGTGTAATCATTTCAATTTGTTCTTTACTTCAAATGTTATACCAGATTTATGGAGGAGGGGTGTGATCGTTCCAGTGCCTAAATCGTCCACGGTGGATCCTCGTGAGCCCCTCGGCTACAGAGGTATTACGTTAGCCTCGTCGGTGTATAAAGTCTACTGTGGTATCCTGGACGACCGTCTGGATTCCTGTGTGGAAACAAATGTGGCAGTGCTATGCTTTTTAGGTTATTTTGTAATAAGAGTTTAATTCAAATTATTAAATTATATAGTATTGTCTAAGTGAGAATGCTTCAGTTAAACGTATGTCTGACGTACTTAACTATTTTTATATACCGATTCTCGTACTCGTTAAACCGGTTTGTCTGGTCAACGTGTGTCTCAAGTGTTTGTTACCTGTGCTGTTTTGTTATGTAAATGTCTTTTCACGTGATCGCATGTCAGCTCGTGCACTTGTACGTCTTGTATCTTCACTCCCGCACTGGACAGAGCCCAGACCAGACATAGAAACCTAAACCGACATATGTTATACCGACTGCGGTGAACAGAACTCTACTTATTTCAGAGTAAGTGTATGAAACATATTAGTATTGAGCTATTTGAAATACTTTATTTTAGAGTAACCTTTATGGAATTAGTATGTTTGCATTTGTTTAAATATTTGAAGAAGTTAAAATAACTTTCTTTGATAAACGTATTTTTGGGTGTGGTTTCCATTATCTTTTTATGGAAACTGTAATTCACTCTAAAGTATTTTAAAAGTAATTTGCTAAACATGTTTACTATATCTTAAGTTTTGTTATTTTCCTATTCAACAGAACCATAGACCTATTATGTAGGCAACGTATAATATACGTAGAGCTATCATCATTAGACCCCTGTCGGAGCGATAGGGTAGGTATTTTTAATATAAGGCACTATTTAATGTTCATGTGCCAAATTGGTAAATTCTATAATTTATCATGTATAAGTATTTCAAATATATTGTATTAAATTCGTAATGTTAATTGCAGCCGTTACGGGTATCGTGTATCTTTATGTAAAGCCAATTTGATGTCCATTGTATAATGTAGATCTTTTATGTATTGAATATGTGCTTATATGTTTTATTTGTGCTATTGCAGGGTCTTTCGACTCCAATAAAACGATTACATAACTAGGAATTTGCTTCTTTGTGATTTATAAGAATCGGTGAAGCACCTGAACCCGGCTACACAAACGACAAACTTAACGATGAACAAAATGGTTTCCGAAAGGGCCGATCTACTATTGACCATATTTCGACGATAACGTCAATTATCGAGAATAGACAACGTAAAAGACTTTCTACGTATACAGACTTTATTGACTTTAAAAAGGCATATGGCAGTATAAACAGGCCTTTGTTATTTCGTAAACTAAATAAACTAGGAATTACTGGTAACCTCTTTTCAGCTATACAGTCTTTATATAAAAATGTACAAGTCTGTGTGAGAGTAAATGGATTAAGTACGGAGTGGTTTGACGTCACGTGTGGTTTAAAACAAGGATGTACTTTATCACCGCTTTTATTCAACTTGTATTTAATGACCTTATAACGTATTTGAATAGTTTGGGGGTTGGTAAAGAGGTAACGGAGCGTAAAATATTTGCCCTACTTACTATATGCAGATGATCTGGTGATCATGGTTGAGCGTGGTCTCCAGTTATTACTTAATGGTCTATTACAGTACTTGGTGTGAATCCAATAAACTTAAAGGGGCATCACGGTGAAGTGTATATTATTTTGTCTGTTTTTTTTCAAATACTGCATAAACATATCAAGTAAGTCTCCTTATGAAAAATAACGATCGGATTTGGCTGATATATATTTATAAAGATGAATAATTTTAAGAGAATCATCGGGATTTCTACCTGTCTGACCAACGTTTTGTTGAGGGATTTCCTTCTACTAGCGTATGCGTGTAGAACACCATTTCATTGTAAACATAATGTCTAACCGTGTGAGGAAACCGTTACCACGTCAGCTACGAAGCAAAAGGTTGCCAAATGGTCAAAAGATAGCGCAAGGATTATGTTACAGAATCATTATTGCAGGTGGGAAGTATTCAACCTCGCTAGTATCTTTGTCTGAGTTGATACATAGATGAATTTATTTTGTTATGTTAATGGGCATGCATATGAGAGAGTTTACTTTGTGTTTTAATACAGTCTTTTATGTGAAAGGAAGGAATAAGGGACTGGTTAGTTTGATTTTGCCATGAGGCCCTGCAATAGATAACTGTTGTGATAGCAACGGCGTATTCTGTGCTCCTCTCTGTCGGTACTCGGGGTCAATTGAGATACGTGCGCTATTAGATTGATATAATTTATAATATTCCCGGGTTCAGTAAAATGGTATGATTTACTTATATTGCTGAAGTAAACGATTGTTTTTTTATTTACATGCAAGATTTAAATATGTAAAAATGACGGTTCAGGACGAATAATTGAGGAAGGAGAACCTACTTATGTATATAGGATCGCATAACAAAAATATTTTTTAAATCGTTGTTTCAACAGTTCATGTTTTCACATGGTGTTGACTTAAAATGTATGATCAGGCAACAACCTTTTCTTTATAAATAACTCATTTTCGACTTCAGATAGAATCGGAATACGCATTGAAGACGGGGAAAAAAAGACATTTGTTTACGTTGTAAAAATGACGCGTGCTGCCGATAACTACGGCTTCTGTTTCGGACAAAAATAACTGATTAAAGAATAGTTGTCTCAACATAAAAAGGTCCATTTGTAAGTATGCTTTAATCTATGTAAAGTATTGAAAACATATAATTATCAAGTATCTCAACACGTTCCATATATGACACATATTCTACATGTACACGTAATGGTTTTGGATAATATGACTTACTAAGTGTTAGCGTATGAAGACAGTGAAAGTGGGAAAGAGAGTATAAATGAATATATATATAATTTGTGGTCTAGAAAAAGAAAGTGCTCAAAGACATTGAGTTGTACAATGTAATTTTTTTTTCTCTTTTTTTATACTTGTCAATGCATATGCACTTTATGAAATCAATTGAAAAGGGATATTCGTCTCGTGAACATTCCTTTTTACAGAAGGGTTTGTCCCTTGGTTGAGGGAAGGTGTTTAGCCCCGTTCCATTTGTACCGGTCACATTCCGGTAATAGATCTATAGTTTTAAGTTTAAACATATTTTATTGTACAAATATACAAATGGATTGGACAACAAGTTATTACAACTTAATAAAAGTCCTCTCTTAAATACATATGGTAAATACAATGTATATGTTTTTTGGGGAACAGGAGGAGGATAGGGGGGAGAAGGAAGGGTATGGAAGCGGGGGGATAGGAAATGGGGGGTACCAAGAAAAGAAATCGTGTAAACTGTGAAAAGGATCCGCATTTGAATAAAATATATATTACATGTATACAAAATTTCATGACATGCATCCCGGTAAAGTAATTTTATAATGAACAAGATCAATGTAACAAAGTAATCGGGCAAAATAATGAAATGCAACTTCATAAACATATATAACAACGTACACATATAAATAAAAATAAGGAATGATAATTATAATTATCAAAACCTATTGCTGGAATTGATGTAATGATGCACTTGTCTAAAAACTTTTGTATTGGTTTCTACCGAAAGTTGGGCATTACCAACCAAAAGTAATTCTAAATCAAAATCAACATACAAGGCATTCAAATTTTGGAACAGGATTCGTCTTTCGTCGTCAAAAAGTAAGCACTCACAAAAAAGGTGAAAGGCATTTTCACAGGGATGGCCACAATTACAATCTGGACTATAAACAAGATTTACCCCATACAGATCATATTTAAGTGGACTATACTGATATCTAAGTTTTGTATGCAAAATGTTAAATTTACGTTCACCCAAACTTAAGTAGATTGGCGGAGGAGATAGTACGTTTGATGTTAACGAGTTTTTTAAAGAATGTAAAGAAGTCAATGATCGTACTGAAAGGTCCAATGAATTCCAACTGCGAAAAGTTGAAAGTATTAAAGATGAATTTGATAGAGAAAGCCTGAAAGGAAGAACTCTATAATCATTATTGTTTTTAAGGGTGTAACAATTATTTTCTGCAACGGTAGACGGCAATAGATCATTTCAATAGTCCGAAGTTAATTTATTGTGCATCTTATACAAAAGTTGAATATTTCTGCGTTTTCTTCGATTCGAAATAGTTTCTAAACCCGATTCAAAAAGTAAATCTTCGATTCTGGCATAAGAAGGAAGTCCAATAATTATACGAATAGCTTCTCTTTGGGCTTTCTCTGACATTTCTGTTACATAAGTTGTACAACCATCCCATAATTCACAAGCATATTCTAAAACTGGTAACAAAAAAGATTTATAAATCTTTAAAAGATTATCTCGATTCAATAAGTATTTGAGTCTACGTAAGACGTTGACATTTTTCATAACTGAAGTATATATTGCACACATATGACCCCCCCCCCTTTTTTTGCCCTTGAATTAAAAATAACACCTAAATGTTTATGATAATCAGTAAAATTTAAAAATTCCCATTTAATTCTAATTCTTAATCTTCATTAATTTCAACCGCGTTTAGAACACAAAAATAACTTCAGTTTTTTCTGGATTGAATGTTACTAACCAAGTTTGGGACCATGCATTAAGAGACTCGTGATCCTAGACATGAAGAGGATGATTTTAACAAAGAAGTATCGTCTGCAAAAAGACGAGCGGTTGACTCAAAAATATCAGCAATATCATTAATATAGATAAGAAACAAAAGAGGTCCAAGAATCGAACACTGAGGAACACCTGCTTCAATGAAACCTAAGTGGGAGTAAGTATTATTAAAAAAGACTTTCTGGTGCCTCTGAAATAGGTAATTTTCCAACCATTGATAAAATTCTCCTGAAATTCCATAAGATTTTAACTTTAATCATTAAACCCTTATGCCAAACCCGATCAAAAGCCTTAGAAATATCGCAGAATACCATACATACATGTTTTCCCCCCTCTAGAGCAATACAGATGTTATGATAAATTTCAATGAGTTGATATACAGTAGAATGGCGTGGCAAAAAAACAGACTGATACTCTGCCAACTGTAGATAAAAAAGAAATTGGTCTGTAACTAGAGGGAGAATGCCTGTCATCTTTTTTAAACAGAGGCATAACTTTGGCTGTTTCCACGTGTTTGGGTAAACACCAGACGATAAAGACAGATTACAAATTATTTCAAGGGGAACACAAACGGTTTCTGATGTGTTTCGTAGCATATGATGACTGATTCCATCCTCATCCGAGGCCTTACCAAGCTTCAATATCTGCAAAATATCTCGTATATCTTTGTTATTGACTCTAATGGACCTCAGACTCTGGTAAGTGTTTAGCTCGATGAAAGGAACCGCAGTATTTCTGTCATCCACACGAGTAATATTTCAAAAATAGTCGTTTAATAAATTAGCTTTGTCTTCGTCACTAGTAACCACATTATAAGAAACAGGATCTACAAGAGTAGGTATAGATTGTGTCGAACCAGACGATTGTATTAACCTTTTGATGAGTCTCCAATAAGCTTTTGGATCAGAAGATGAGTACTCTTTAATAATACCATGAACATTTTCATAAAATAATTTACGGGCATACTGTTTCATGTTATTAACCTTATTCCGTTGGGATTTGAATTTGTTGATGTCCGAAAGATGTTTGGTTGACCTCGCAATTTTATGCAACTTATCTCTAATTTTTATTATTTTTCTTAATTCAGAGGTCATCCATGGCTTATCATTAGGTCTCATAGTTACATCTTTTGATGAAATACATATACATTATGCATTTGCAACTTTTAGGAACGTATCAGTAAAACGTTTACAGGCAGCACAACCGAATCACAATTTAAAAAAAGTTCGTTCCAATTATAATCAGAAATAAAATAATTAAATCTGTCAAATTCTGTCCGCCTATACATCCATTTTTTTCGTTTAAAGATAGGTTTGACAATACAGGGAATATCAATGCAAGCAATACAATCGTCATGGTCACTGAATGATTTGTCTATTGTTATAACAGAGGATTCAATACAGGAAAGTGAGTCTGTTAAAAGTATAGGGTCAGGTAGGCTAGATCGAGTCGGTCCAATATGAGTCGGTTCATTTATAACATTTACCATACTAAAGGAAATAATAATATCAAGAAAAACATGGTTACGAGATGCAGTTAATAAGTCGACATTTAAATCCCCCGTGATTATAACATTTGGTGAAATATCTAGGGCAAGGTTTAAGGACGTACGTAAATTTTCCCAAAATGGTAAAACAGAATTTTCAGGTCTGTAGGCCGAACCAATAACCAATACAAAATTTGGTAGAGTGATTTTCAACCAAATAATCATCACCTGAATATTCTAATTCCAGCAAACGGTCAACTTTTAAAATATTATTGATATAAACCAGAACACCTCCACCAAGTCGACTATCAAGTCGAAAAGGTACATGAAAACCAGTTATAAGTAAGTCGTCTATAGAGACCTGATCATCTAAATGAGTTTCAGTTAAGCATATAATACCATATTCACCAGATATCTCCTCTATGTAGTTTAATTTATTCCTAACACTTCGTATATATTTAAATGAAATATCGAAAGCTCTCCACGCCTCGGGCCAGGATTGGACTCTATGTCCATATGCTGTAATAATAGTAAAAACAAGATTATAGTGAACTCAGTATTTCGAAAGCAAGAAAAGATTAAAAGGGTTAAATGATTAATAAACCACGATATTTGGTACCAACAAAGATTGAACACCCGTAAAAATGAACCCAAACAAAAAGAGAAAAACTTAAACGACCTCATCATACATCTGCCGTAGACCTTAGAATAAAAGGTACCAATCGCTATTCTGTGACACATATACGAATAACCAAATGGTTAAATACGTAACAGAATGAACTGAGTCGGTACCACCATACCAGGACAACGTACAATCCAGCAAAAGATCTTGATCAATAATATTTTACATGTGAAAGATATCAAATCGAACGGATGAAGACGATGACAAGACATTACAAAAGGGATTGTGGTGAGGGGAGGGGATATGTATGTGAGAAGAGTGCAGAAAAGTAAGAGGTATGGTCGAGTGATAGTGAGAGTGGGAATCATCATATGGGTAGGCAGTATATATACAGATTGGGGACACAGGAACGTTGATCGGGGTGAATAAAGATAATAATAACAAATATTGATATGTATGGAGATTCGCATTGGAAAAGACTTGAGAAGATAATACGAAAACAATAATAATAGCGAGCGCAGCGAGCGCGTTTTGTATCGTACGCGTGGTATATATATAGTTCAAGCAAAAAGCTATATATAGAAACACAAAACGAAACTACAATACTATGCGGACTCCTTATCAAATGTTATAAACGGTAGTCTGGGTCCCTCCTGCGATTGGCCCGACGAGACTGCGCATATCGCAGACTCGTCGGAGCAATCGCAGCAGGGACCCAGACTATATAAACGGGAGCTGTGCACGGTAAAGCATTAAATCGAAAGCCTCAGTTTCGTATTTCTTAACCGGAAATGAAGTATGTGAAAGTGAAATAGGTGTTTAATGCCACCAAATATACGTCTAGTTATAGCGGTATTAACATTTTTTTTAAAGGTTAAGCATTATAAAGTAGATGGGGGTAAGTGGTGGAGAAAGCGATTTCATAACTGAAGGAAACGATCCTACTGCATGTATAACTTACAAATTAGTCATTAAAATGTTTTATCTTGATTTCTTTAAATGTTTTAAAAGTGATTTGATAAAATTGTATTTATTAATTGTTTCAGACTGGTTATAAACTTGTTTTAACTATAACAAACATATTAGGAACATTTATTTACTGTTTAGACTGGTCATACACCTGTATTTATTATATCAGACAGGCTATGGTTTTTTAATTATATTGCTTCAGATAAAATTGTTTTAGCTATCACAGACATTAAGGAACATACTGATGTATTTGTAATTCTATGTTCTATCAATATATTGTCACGTAAGGAACATAAATTCATTGTTTCAAACTGGTTATAAACTTGTATTTACTTGTACTATCACAGACAAGAAGTAATATTTCATTATTTAATACATATATACAGATAAGTGATATTTCATCATCAGGTGCATGTTCTTTAAAGTCTTTGAGATATTGATCAATAGATATATTTTGTAGAGATACAATTGTATTTTGTGACCTAAAAGACATTTCACACAAGCCAGATACATGGTAACAGTTTGCACTTTATTACCATTCAAATATAAGATATCATGGTAAAACAATTATTTATATAATGATTTATTTTTTTAGATAAATAAAGCTTTTTTCCATTCAACCCCCTCCCCCAAAAAACAACAATAGCAATATATATAGGAACCTCTCTGTAGTAAGTAATTACATGTGTTATATCAGTTGTCTGTGATAGTAAATACATGTGTAGTACCTTTCTGTGATAGTAAATACATGTGTAATACCTGTCTGTAGTAGTAAATACAGGTGTAATACCTGTCTGTAGTAGTAAATACATGTGTAGTACCTATCTGTGATAGTAAATACATGTGTAATACCTGTCTGTAGTAGTAATTACATGTGCAATACCTGTATATGATAGTATACATGTGTAATAACTGTCTGTGAAAACTGATAGAATATATCATGTGTAATACCTATTTGTGATAATATATACATGTGAAATACCTGTCTGTAGTAGTAATTACATGTGTAATACCTGTCTGTGATAGTATATACATGTGTAATACCTGTCTGTAGTAATAATTATATGTGCAATACCTATCTGTGATAGTATATACATGTGTAATACCTGTCTGTAGTAGTAATTACATGTGTAATTCCTGTCTGTGATAGTATATAGCATGTGTAATACCTGTCTGTGATAGTATATGCATGTGTAATACCTGTCTGGGATAGTATATACATGTGTAATACCTGTCTGTGATAGTAAGTACATGTGCAATACCTATATATTCATGTGTAATACATGTCTGTTGTAGTATTTATATGTGTTATACCTATCTGTAAAAGTATATGCATGTGTAATACCTATCTGGGATAGTATATAGCATGCGTAATACCTGTCTGTAGTAGTATTTATATGTGTAATACCTGTCTGGGATAGTATATAGCTTGCGTAATACCTGTCTGTAGTAGTATTTATATGTGTAATACCTGTCTGGGATAGTATATAGCATGCGTAATACCTGTCTGTAGTAGTAGTTATATGTGTAATACCTATCTGTGATAGTGTATAGCATGTGTAATACCTGTCTGTGATAGTGTATGCATGTGTAATACCTGTCTGTGATAGTATA
>NW_018405226.1:29625-30406 GCF_002113885.1 Mizuhopecten yessoensis
GGATTTTCCCAGGAGACTGGTCCAAACTCAGTGCCTCTTGTTTATTATAAAATATGACCAAGACGTCTTTACAAAGAAATATTGAGACTGTTATATAATGATTTGTATACAGATTATAAACACTAGTAAACAGGGTATATAAGAAGTGGTTTCCAGAGTATATAAAGAGAGATATGCATAGTATACAAAGAATGGTGTACAGAGTATATAAAGAATAGTATATAAAGAGTGGTTCACAGGGTACATTAGAATGTGTCTATATAGTACACAAAGAGTGGTATACAGGTATACAGTAAAGTGGTAAACATATCATATAGAGTGGTATACACAGAATATAAGAATTAGTATACAGATATATATTGAGTGGTACACACAGTATATATAGAGTGGTATACAGTATATTAGAAGAGTGGTATACAGAGTATGTAAGGAGTGGTATACACAGTATATAAGGAGTGGTATACAGCTTATAAAGAGTGATATACAGGGTATATAAGGATTGGTTTTGTAACAAAAAAACTAACGTAGAATATAAAGAGCGGTATACAGAGCATAGAGAGTGGTATAAATATTATACAGAGAGTTGTATTCAGAGTATAAATGAGTGATATACAGAGTATACGGAGAGTGTTATATAGCTGTACAAAGTTGTATACAGAGTATATAAAAAGTTTACGACTTTCATTTATTCTATATACACTGTACTACCTTTTTAGTCCCACACTGGTTCCCGGGAGGATTATAGGTTTGCACTCTGTACTTCTATACTATTTCACCTGGA
>NW_018405227.1:0-161 GCF_002113885.1 Mizuhopecten yessoensis
TGATGACATGCCACCGTCAGATATCTTGTATGTTTGATGACATGCAAACGTCAGATATCTTGTATGTTTGATGACATGCCACTGTCAGATATATGATATGTTTGATGACATGCCAGCATCAGATATCTGGTATGTTTGATGACATGCCACCATCAGATATC
>NW_018405227.1:1078-2443 GCF_002113885.1 Mizuhopecten yessoensis
TCTATCAGATATCTGGTATGTTTGATGACATGCTACCATCAGATATCTTGTATGTTTTATGACATGCCACTGTCAGATATCTTGTATGTTTGATGACATGCCATTGTCAGATATCTGATATGTCAGATGACTTACTATTGTCAGATATCTTTTTTGTTTGATGACCTGCGACCGTCAGATATCTTGTAACATATGTTTGAAGACATGCTACCATCAGATATCGTGTATGTTTTATGACATGCCACTGTCAGATATCTTGTATGTTTGATGACATGCCATTGTCAGATATCTGATATGTCAGATGACTTACTATTGTCAGATATCTTTTTTGTTTGATGACCTGCCACCGTCAGATATCTTGTAACATATGTTTGAAGACATGCTACCATCAGATATCTTGTATGTTTTATGACATGCCACTGTCAGATATCTTGTATGTTTGATGACATGCCACTGTCAGACATCTGATATGTTTGATGACATGCTACCATCAGATATATGGTATGTTTGATGACATGCCACTGTCAGATATCTTGTATGTTTGATGACATGCCACCATTAGATATCTGGTATGTTTGATGACATGCTACCATCAGATATCTGGTATGTTTGATGACATGCCACTGTCAGATATCTTGTATGTTTGATGACATGCCACCATTAGATATCTGGTATGTTTGATGACATGCTACCATCAGATATCTGGTATGTTTGATGACATGCCACTGTCAGATATCTTGTATGCTTGATGACATGCCACCATCAGATATCTTGTATGTTTGATGACATGCTGTCATCAGATATCTGGTATGTTTGATGACATGCCACTGTCAGATATCTGATATGTAAGATGACATGCAATTGTCAGATATCTTGTATGTTTGATGACATGCCACTGTCAGATATCTGATATGTAAGATGACATGCCACTGTCAGATTTTTTGTTTGATGACATGCCACTATCATATATCTTGTATGTTTGATGCCATGCCACTGTCATATATTTGATATGTAAGATGACATGCCACCTAGATATCTTGTATGTTTGGTAACATGCCACTGTCAGATATCTGATTTGTTTGATAACATGCCACCTAGATATCTTGTATTTTTGATAACATGCCACTGTCAGATATCTGATATGTTTGATGACATGCCACTGTCAGATATCTGATTTGTTTGATAACATGCCACTGTCAGATATCTGATTTGTTTGATAACATGCCACCTAGATATCTTGTATGTTTGTTGACATGTGATACTCAGAAGCCAGAGATAGTAATATTTCTTTTGGATGTGGCTTGTCATTCAGGGATTAACGTTTATATCACAGTATTTCTTTCCTTATCTATCATGGACCATTTC
>NW_018405227.1:3651-4390 GCF_002113885.1 Mizuhopecten yessoensis
ACAGATCATGTGACAATGCTGTAATTGAGGTGTAGATGTTCAGATCATGTGACAATACTGTAATTGAGGTGTAGATGTTCAGATCATATGACAATANTTGACAATGCTGTAATTAAGGTGTAGATGTTTAGATCATGTGATAATGCTGTAATTTAGATGTAGATGTACAGATCATGTGACAGTGCTGTAATGGAAGTACAGATGTAAAGATCATGTGACAGTGCAGTAATTGAGGTGTAGATGTACAGATCATGTGACAATGCTGTAATGGAATTGTAGATGTCATATCATGTGACAATGCTGTAATTGAGATGTAGATGTAGAGATCATGTGACAATGCTGTAATTGAGATGTAGATGTACACATCATGTGACAATGCTGTTATCAAGGTGAAAATAAACAGATCATGTCACAATACTGTAATTAAGGTGCAGATGTACAGATCATGTGACAGTGCAGTAATTGAGATGTAGATGTACATATCATGTGACAATGCTGTAATTGAGGCGTAGATGTACAGATCATGTGACAATGTTGTAATTGAGATGTAGATGTACAGATCATGTGACAGTGCTGTAATTGAGATGTAGATGTACAGATCATGTGACAATGCTGTAAATAAGGTGCAGATGTACAGATCATGTGACAATGCTGTAATCGAGGTGCAGATGTACAGATAATGTGACAGAGCAGCAATTGAGATGTAGATGTACAGATCATGTGACAATGCAGTAATTGA
>NW_018405227.1:6950-7355 GCF_002113885.1 Mizuhopecten yessoensis
GCTGTAATTGAGGCCTAGATGTAAAGATCATGTGACAATGCTGTAATTGAGATGTAGATGTACAGATCATGTAACAATGCAGTAATTGAGGTGCTGATGTACAGATCATGTGACAGTGCTGTAATTGAGGCGTACATGTACAGATCATGTGACAATGCTGTAATTGAGAGGTAGATGTACAGATCATGTGACAATGCTGTAATTGAGGACTAGATGTACAGATCATGTGACAATGCTGTAATTGAGATGTAGATGTACAGATCATGTGGCAATGCTGTAATTAAGGTGTAGACATACAGATCATGTGACAATGCTGTAATTAAGGTGCAGATGTACAGATCATGTGACAATGCTGTAATCGAGGTGCAGATGTACAGATAATGTGACAGAGCAGTAATTGAGATG
>NW_018405227.1:12211-12327 GCF_002113885.1 Mizuhopecten yessoensis
CTGTTAAATGGTTTAAGTCTAACACGACACACTAACATGTTAAATGGTTTAAGTCTTACACGACACACTAAGCTGTTAAATGGTTTAAGTCTAACATGGCACACTAACCTGTTACA
>NW_018405227.1:17213-17365 GCF_002113885.1 Mizuhopecten yessoensis
ATATTACATGGTTTAAGTCTAACACAATACACTAACATGTTAAATGGTTTAAGTCTTACACGACACACTAACCTGTTAAATGGTTAAGTCTAACACGACACACTAACCTGTTAAATGGTTTAAGTCTAACATGGCACACTAACCTGTTACAA
>NW_018405228.1:0-161 GCF_002113885.1 Mizuhopecten yessoensis
TTGTGATGATGAAGTATCTAGTAATAGACCGGTTATCGTGATGTATCAGTTGTTGTGATATAGTATCTAGTAATTGCCGGCTATCGTGATGTAACAGTTGTGATGATGAAGTATCAAGTAATTGACGGGTTATCGTGGTGTAACAGTTGTGATGATGAAGT
>NW_018405228.1:1653-2000 GCF_002113885.1 Mizuhopecten yessoensis
CTCTAGTAATAGACGGGTTATCATGGTGTAACAGTTGTGATGATGAAGTATCTAGTTATAGACCGGTTATCGTGATGTAACAGTTGTGATCATGAAGTATCTAGTATAGACAAGTTATCGTGTTGTACCAGTTGTGATGATGACGTATCAAGTAATAGACCGGTTATAGTGGTGTAAAAGTTGTGATGATGCAGTATCTAGTAATAGACGGGTTACCATGGTGTAACAGTTGTGATGATGAAGTATCTAGTAATAGACAAGTTATCGTGGTGTAACAGTTGTGATGATGAAGTATCTAGTATTAGACAAGTTATCGTGTTGTAACAGTTGTGATGATGAAGTATCTA
>NW_018405228.1:4722-74558 GCF_002113885.1 Mizuhopecten yessoensis
TAGTATCTAGTAATAGACCGGTTATAGTGGTGTATCAGTTGTGATGATGTAGTATCTAGTGATAGACCGGTTTTAAGATATACATAAGCTTGTGCAGAATGGGCAGTGTGAAAACTAATACAATGACAGTGTTAATGGTTTTCACTACATGACGTTTTTATTTATATTTTCCACCCACAGGACAACACCATATACCATGTGAATACCCAGAAGTGTATAACGCTGGCCTTTGATGGTCAGTCTGTATTCATGGAGGTATGTAGAGGGACCGACAGTCAGCTGTGGCTAATGGACAGGAAACCATCAAAAGGCCCGATATTTTAACTTAACTATATATACATAATTTTGCACAAGCGCTCTTACGTGTCAATGACTGCAAGCATTGTTTACCAGAAACACTTAATAATCTATGCTAACTTCATGAAAAGACACATTTCATAAAATAGGTATTATAGCATATCAAATATTAGGTTTTCAAACACTTGCAAGAATTATCATTGATATTTATTTCTTTACGTGATGTGCCATAGCGCATCAATATTGGAGACAAAACCCGCGCTCTATGCTCGACAAAAGAAATTAGTTTTATTTCCTTCTGAATTGTTTAAAGTTGTTAAACGTCAAACAGAATAGAAATTTCCGTCGAAGTTTAAAGGACTCGCACAACTAGATCAGCTTATCTTCAAGTGTTTCATACGATTGTAATCCCTACATTAAACCTGTTCCTGTTAAATACAGTGTCTCTGATAAATTTAAATAGGTAATTGTTGACATATTTTGCATAAAATTTATAGATATTGAACTCAAGAAAAAAAACCGGATAGTATTAGTAGATATTTATTTGTGATGGCGGATTGATATCAGGTCAAACGTCAACGGGTGTTCCCGTCCCACTTCACCTGTTTGACTTGTAAACTTCCGGTTGTCAAAAACAGACACGTGTAGCGCTCTTATATGCCGCTTCCCCGCAAAAAAATGCTTTTTTAAGCCTTTGTCAAGTATGTATTTGTAAATCTAGACAGTTGTCACAGGAGTTGAACTTAAATTGCTAAGTAATAACATATAGTAAATGATTTAGTTGTGTGAGCCCTGAATTTGACCTCACGATATCATCGGTACAAGATTGGTTTATGTTATGACGGATAGGCAAAAAGACTCAAATATTTTCAATTTGAACAGTGTTACTTGCAACAGTTCTCACCTTTGCATAAGATAGTTGTGAAAAGGTAGGTATGTATATCAAAAACGAAAAAAAGATGTATGAAATGAGACATGGGAACAGGATAAAACAAGGAGAGAAAGGACTAATGCCATGTGTGATTTCAACTACAATCTCAGATGATACCAAGGTAAAAAAAAAACATCCTTAAGCAAGTAAGGACATGTAGTATGACACATGTATAGGTAACGTACATTGAAACTATTAGTATTACAAAGGTTGAAACAGGGGCGAAACGGGTATGAATGTATGTGAGCGTTTAGGGATGAGTGGAGAAATATTGAGAGATACAAAGGAGAAAGATTGTGATGTACAGTATGCTACAGCGGTACCGCTATTCTGGTAGTTTTTCTTTCTCCTAAATTCGCATGGTGTCATATAAGGCTATCATTCATGAATGCATAAAGTATAAAAATCGAATATTGAAATAAATTGCTTTTTTTTGTAAAACAATAACGCTCTTTGTGTATCAAATAAACGATATATGTATATATGTTACAAAATAATCATTTTAGATATTATGTAATATGTAATTATAACTACTGCAATTATTTGATAAATAATACATTTATGTTTAAATTTATCTGGTATTTAGTATTGTCTTTTATGCCGAGAAGTTAGTGTTGACATGAACACTATGAAGGAATGTTAATCGTGTATCATAAAAATAGGATTATTGAAATATTGAGGGAATGGTGCTTTGATATTCAGACTAATGTTAAAGAAAGATGGATTTTCATTTTTCTATATTTTAATAAAAGAAAAATTTAATAGATCTATTCATATTTTAATGTCATATATCTTATATATGCCTGACGACGATAAGCCATGGCATAAAGTGCCCGCTGTTTTTGTTTTGTATTCTGTATGTAGTAAAAACGTCTTTGCTTGGAACACTCTTTCTTTGTGCAATATTCTTGTTGTCCTGCAAATGGCGATGCTCTGCAAATCTGCAAATCTGACAAATAATATTGTTAAATAGATACCAAATTCAGGCATGTAAAATAGACCCAAGAAAATATTCATTCTTCCCTCGAACAATAAAAGGCTGGAACGAACTTGACGCAAAAACTGTGAATTCGACAAACTTGGAAACCTTGAAGAAAACTCTCAACGAATTGGAACTAAAAAAGCTTAAACTTCTAACAGACCCCGAACTCACTAGGCGTAAGGCTGGTGGGTCGAATCAACCAGCTTTAAACGTCTGACACTACATCAGTGTTTTTACTTTTTAACTTTTACAAACTTAACTTTTCAATTGTGTGTTCACCTGCGCATTGTGTATCATAAACATTGCATAATCTTCGATAAGACGAAGGAGGCAATTATGTGGAAGAAGAAGAAGAAGAAGAAGAAGATACGAATCTGCGTTATAAAGTTGATTCGAAATCGAACCGAATAACCGTGATGGATGTGGAATGCTGACGGACAAACTTACAACAAAGGGTTTCCGTGATAGATGTGGAATGCTGACGGACAAACTTACAACAAAGGGATTCCGTGATAGATTTGGAATGCTGACAGACAAACTTACAACACAGGATTCCCGTGATAGATGTTGAATGCTGACGGACAAACTTACAACAAAGGGTTTCCGTGATAGATTTGGAATGCTGACGGACAAACTTACAACACAGGATTCCCGTGATAGATGTGGAATGCTGACGGACAAACTTACAACAAAGGGTTTCCGTGATAGATGTGGAATGCTGACGGACAAACTTACAACAAAGAGTTTCGAGAAGTGCAAGTTGATGAAGACTGAGTTTAACGGTCGCTATCATGATATCGTTGGAAAATGTTCTATGTCTTTGTACAATACTAAATCTACGTTTGTGATAATGCTAATTAGTGTCCCTTGGTGTTTCGTTGTTGTTGTTGGTTTTATTTTAAATGTGACATAGCTGACATTAGGTGGACTAAACCGACACTTCTGACACATATAGGTACGAATTCATGACCTAACTCAATACTTACATAAACCTTTTTACTGTATTTGGGAAATTTCCTCCAAACTGTTGTGGTTGTTTTGAATAAATGTTTTCCCTTCAGCATATATATTCAGTCTCTGATACTGTTCAGTAGAAAGTACATGTAGCAGAGACCTCGTGTGTGCTTTCCAATACCAACCAATTTGTTATATTAATACACTGTTGTATACTATGTATGTTGCAATAATTTACTACATTTATAAAAAAAATGAAAATAAAATAATCACATTATAGACAATTATTTGTACTGCTCATAAGAGATATATTATCGTTATTATAATGCATTGATCATAGAATAATACTGATAAAAATTATTTTATTATTGTGTCTTCAAACAAGTCATATCTGAAGGATATAGTCGGACTACTTGATTCCCTCGACTATGGTGCCTGAATTGTACCATTTTGTACCTTAGATAGGTAATTAACAAAAATAACTTAATGTAACAAAGACTTGTAACTTTCAATAATATTTATTAAAATACGTTGACGAACTGACAAAGACTTGTAACTTTTAATGATGCATAAGTGACGTAACCTTTATATTCCGTCTTTTCGTATTGTAGAGTTATTTCGCGTTATAAGGTGGCCCCCGACACCTTCGTGTAACAGGGAGCAAACTAACGCTAATTAGCTTTCTTTCATTTATATATACTTGTCAATATTATAATTATATAACATTAACTCATTTGCTCTCTAGAGAGCAAAGGCAAAGGAATGAAAGGACGGAGAAAATCAGTCACCATATATCCACGACAGCATTCTTCCTCGCCTATACTGCAGTTGTAAACGTTCTGTGAGGATACTGTCCGAGGTGTAGCAGGCTTTAAACCAACATGATAGACATGATTATCAGGCATATTTAATTATGTTATATAATTATAATATTGACAAGTATATATAAGATGCCACACATCATCCCTGCAAAGCCTCATTGATTGGATCATAATCATGTGCATGTCGTTGATTTGTAATATCGATTCGGTTTAGAAACAGTAGGTCAATGTTGATTTTATGACGTCATTTCTATTTTCTCGTCACAATGCTTTCTACTTTATGCAGTACTTTCTTCTGTACAATTTCAATACGTGCAACATTTCTTAATTAATTAAGATTTATGTGTCCATATAACCATAACCTCAATAAAAGTCAATTGTATACATGTATATTGATTTAAAAATATTATCTGAAAAATTGAAAGAATCTTTCACATCTAATGGGGATGGATAGTTAATTCCCCGTAAGCGCATCATATTTGGAACCCGAGATACTGTCAACGGTTTTACCCTAATACATGTTTTATGAAGGATGAACTCTCTATTCAACTACTACGATACATGCAAGATTCTTATCTCTATCAACCACTATTAAACATTATGTATTTCATCTCATTAACTCTCTCCAACCATGGTCGCCACCATGCAGTTTTCCAAATAATTCTCCATGAAGTTCCAAGCACAATGATAAGAAAAAGTGAATTATTCATACACTTATACTGAAACGTTGTTCCCGAAAGATACTCAACCATTTTCCTAGACTCACTGGTTGATTTATTATTTACCTCACCTGTTTTCATAATTTGATTTGTCCACGTCATATTTGTTCTTTATTGAAATCATAATTTGATTAGTGCACAAAAAGTTCTTTTATCGGAACATGTACTATAAATATAAAACAATATAAGAACAAATTAGCAATATGTAAACCTTATTTTAGATGACAAGATGTAAGATAGCAAATCACATTACTGGTTCCTAAGAATTAAAATAAAATAAAATAAAAATAGGTTTATGACAATACATATTCAAGCATAAGGTGTTCTCTAAACGAAGTGCATTTTGTATGCATCACTCACAAGTCAACATAATTTACAATAAGAATCTGTTTCCATTCCCACTTATTATGTAAGTATTGATAAAATAATAAACTATATTATAAAAATTCAAGAAAAAATATCTACGGCGATGGATTTGAACGCCCACTCAAGAAAACCTGTAGCACAATTAACTGTGATAAAGGCTAACACAGCTGTGTAGTCTATCCACTAACTACCTTTGGAGTTATCAAATAAGTATTGATTATACACATAATTTTATCGTATAAAGTATGTCGATATGTGTTGTTTATTCAAGGGACTGATCAAGCATAACAACTTTGAGCAATCATCCCATTGATCGAAATGTACCTGATATATGAGCAAATTATAAAAAAGAAATTCTGAAGCAACTTTTGCTTGATCACTTTAGTCAGTGCAGCAGTTACGTACTGTGAGGAAAATCATAGAAAGACAGAAAATTACAAGAACAATACTACCTAAACTTCAGTGTATTATTATTAAAAGTTAGTAAATATCAAAAGAAATACTTTTATCTGAGCATATTTTAGGTGTAGCTGGTATTGTTATTTTGACAAACATCTTTTGTTGGCGTACAATGTAGGTAACCATACAAAATATGGGCCAATTTGAAGTAAAGTGTCGATGTATATACGAATATTACAAACGAGTGTGGTGTCCTACACTGCACACACAAACATCCAATCAATCGTCTTCTGGCCTCAAGTATATGAAAATAAGGTTCAGCACAAAGTTTACACTCTTAACCAATGCCCTAGCCTTGCCATTTTACCTTAAAGCTCAAAACCTTTACCAAGTTAAATGGAGTTGTTTGCCCCTAGAATACGAATATATGGTTCAGCACATTGCTATTGCCTCATCTTCATAAAAGCGGATTGAGTGTGGTGATCTAACATTGCAAAAAATATAAACTGAAAGTTGGACGCCGACGTGGACGCCTGAGAGACTGCCTTTGTCTGTAGTACGACTGGGCCAGGGGTTCTACCAATGATTGGGTAGCTGAGTTGGTTAGAGTGACAGTACAATAAGCAGCGTTCCAGGGTTCGAATCCTTTTCTGGCCCTATTGCTCTTCGTAACTCCGAACACAATTGTCTATTTCGTTTTGAATATTTATCCTTATTGTGTTTTCATGAAAGTTCATTTAAGATATTGTTTTCTTTTCAGAAATGATTTAATAAAGTTATAATCATACCAGCGAGGAGTTTCCATTATATAGGTACACGGTTTGGTAGCAATACAGGTATCCTCAAATAAGAACAGGACATTTCACGTACCTTACACAAAAAATCCTTCTCCCTATTGTGGTCAATCAGAAGACTTACACTATAAAGAATGAAAGAATTATTTCCATTGTCTCTACAGTTTATGTTACCTTAATGAAGCACATATAAGTTATCCTCACTCGACTGACAACAACAACTTAAGCTTGCTTGCGTGTGATGTTAGCAAAGAATGATATACAGTGAGAGTAGACAGTGCTCTGGGTGTACACGTACGTAAATGTCGCTCCTCTCTAGCCAAAGTCAGGCTGTATAATTAAGGATCCCTGTCCCACTTCCCTGTGGCTTTTCCTATATATAGTAACATCGTCTTACCTTTCCGTAGCTTCCTGATCTGTTGATCTGGTCCCACAGAATGCGTATACTCAGAACATTGTTGTGAATCATATCTTGTTTATTTCATCTTTATTATTTTTCATTAAAATCTCGCTCAAAGCTAGAGTCAGGCTGGAAGAAGCAATTCTCGATACTTAGTTACATTTGCTTCAGTGGTACGGGCATCCTTAAAGAATATCTAGAGCAGCCGAACACGAAAGACTTCCAATAGC
The DNA here is from genome assembly GCF_002113885.1 of Mizuhopecten yessoensis. Classification (NCBI taxonomy): domain Eukaryota; kingdom Metazoa; phylum Mollusca; class Bivalvia; order Pectinida; family Pectinidae; genus Mizuhopecten; species Mizuhopecten yessoensis. The sequence goes on from NW_018405228.1 coordinate 11,616, forward strand.
TGGCTTGCTGGATTAGTTGGTTGGTTGAATGTGACGTCACTGTTCCAATATAACTGAACCTAAGACAGATTTGGAGTTACCTGTCGCCGGGGCTTTACTTATTAGTGACAAGTATCAAAATAAGGTTTGTTCAAATAGTGTGTTTATTAAGTTTTGTTTTCGAAAAAAAAATGTATCATTTAATTATGTCAAATTATAATTTTGATTGTAATTTTCTAACTGACATTAGTATAGTTCTGTTAGTCTTACCGACACATATAACGTAAGTCAATATCACAAAAGGCCAAGTTAAATTATCGGGCCTTTTATTGGTTTCCTGTCCATCAACCATAGCTGACTGTCGGTACCTCTACACTCCTCCATGAATACAGATTGACCATCAAAGGCCAGCGTTATACACTTCTGGGTATTCACATGGTATATGGTGTTGTCCTGTGGGTGAGAAATACATCGATAAATAAACTTGATGCGATGAAAATAGACACTTTTTTGTTTAAAGTTTCAAATTAATTAACATTGGCAATATTGACGTTTTGGGATTGTCCTTACAATACGGTCACCCTGACGTAAGTTTTGATCTCAATTTTTACAAAAACAAACCGCATGTTTGCCAAAATTCTATTCACTAATTCTATGAATTCAAACAAACAGAGTTAATTCACATTATTACATCTTTTCGTAATATCAACTTATGTATGACATCGTTTACTACTTTAAACAAAACATCCGAGTAGATATAGACATGGTTTATTTTTAACACTATCGTGCGTGGCTCTAAACAATAAATGAGGAATTTACACCTCATTTCTGTACAACTCTGTTGACAGTAACATAACTCAAATTATACTGTACTTATAATACAGTTTAGGTTCTATCAAATCGTCTACCTCTCTGTGATAATAGTGGTATTGTCTTAATAATAGTATTCTCACATTTCGATCTACACCGTGCTGATTATTCAAGGTCTCTGCTATTTTAAGATTTATATTATCACTTTTGCCTTAATATACATGTACTCACATCTCTATACTCCCATTCCTGGTTTCCGTGCATTCCGTGACATGATATAAGTTGTATAGCTTTCGTAGATGTAAAATAATCAAAACATAGTCTATCTCGTCTGAAAGAATGGTCCTTCATATAAATCCAGAACTACAATTGAAAATGGTAAAATGCTTCTGTAATAAGGTGGTAAAACAGTGAAATATAAACAAATCTATCAATGTTTATTATGATACATTTATTAATGATAATGTGGTTCTTAGAACCAAATTTAAACAATTGATGCATGTGCATGTTATCTTATGGGATTGGGTTTTCTCCCACACAGGAATAGGGAAAATGAACCTCTCTTTACGAACTAAGGCAAAGTCAGCACACACGAACAATTAATAAAAAAAAAGTATTGTGTCATCACATTATAGAGAGTAATCTGGTTCACGTAATCAATTATGTCACATAAATCATGCACACGTTATGATGCCTCGATGTATTGGGTGCAGGATTTCACATTTACCTGATTTCCGCCGAGCTGATGACAAGGATAAGATTTGATAACATTATTGATATCAGGTGTGTCCCTTCCATCCAAACAAACAGGCTTCGCTTTGTTCCTTATCTTCGAAATATATAAAATAAATTACTTATTGACACATATGTATACGAGAACAATCAAAAGAAATATTTTACAACACTAGTAAATTTAACCTTTTTAACACTCTAACATAGCATTTTTATAGAAATATTAATTAATGAAGTCAATTAAGAAAATATAGACATACGTCTTACTTGGCATGTAGCTGTATACACGATATATATTTAAATTTAAATTATCTCCCAAACTAAACATCCTTCTTTGGCAAATCAACATCCCTCTAAAACAAAGCAATAGTCCCTCTATTACAAATCGGAATAGTACTACAAATCAATTTTCTCAATCGACAAATCCTTATCTTCTTCTCTAATCGTGTATCCCCTTCCACATAATCATCACGTCAAACCAAATATCTCCTTCGTATCACATACAAACATCTGATAAATCCCGAGATTGTTGAAATTAATAACGTTCTTTGAAATTATCAACCTAGATATCCCAAACTGAAAATTTTACAAAGGGTATATATGAGTTTATTTTGATACTAAAACCGAATCGTTAGATATTTGAAAATACGATAAGACACTAATTTGAAACTTGCTACTTACTGCATTTCGGAGGGGGGGAAATAGTTTCGTTTATAGTAACATATTTCATTCAGGGCAGAAATACCCACAATTATGTTTTACAAGAAAGAAAGAAATATTACCTCTCCGGATGCAAAAGAATTCCCTGGAATGTATATTTCGGGGAACACGTTTTTTAGATACCATGCAAAACTTTTGCATTTAAGACGTTTACGTAAAGCTATTCTCGCTGATATATCTCCAAAGTCTGTTTCAGTTATCTGTTGAAAATGAAATGGAAATAATTACAATATAAATTCAAAATAGCAGGATCTACGAGATACTAGATCGTCTGCTTTACTTTGCAATATGCAATGGAGAGACGACAGAATCGGCTGCTTTGGCAGATTTTTGTAAAATTGTATCGCTTAAGTATCATACTGAATATTTTCAATAACAAATTATTAAACAAATAACACAAAGATTTTAATATGATTTCCAATAGACGCTTTCAAATATTAATTTTACAAAAAGAAAAATACAAACTTTTTTTCATTGAGTATTTATGATATCCGGACCTAACGTTCTGGGGGTATTGCATAGTCTCACGTAGTTTACGAACGTTTTCCCAAACTTTTAATGTTAAAGTTGCAATATATAAACTGTTTGTGTTGCCATATTAAAACACATAAAAGGACCAGTTAAATGCTGGTAAAGCCCGATACCATTCACTTGATCATGAGAACCCTTTACATTACCAAAACGATAGAAACGAAGATTATATTTATAGATAGATATATCTTAATTTAACCTATACATTGTATATGAATCATTTACTTGTAGAGAATAGATATTCATCTCATCATTTTGTTATGGAAGACTGTAACAAGGGGTATTTTTGGGGGGTTGACATGTCCATGTTGTGACATTTAATAATGATTCTGATGTGGGAGATTCTCGCGCTAATTTACTCGACGCAAAAGTGCGAACATTTACACACCGCGAAAATTTCCACTTTTACAGTATACGTCTCAGAGAGATATAGTTACNATTAGAAATATCTGTATCATTAACTATGATATCCAGAAACACATCTTAAAACTAATATCTTTGAAACATGTCCATCACATAAAGGAACTGAACTGCATAGGACTAGAATTATTAAAGTTCCATAAACTATTAACACTGAAACTGTTAGCACTGTTCTGAACATAAAAAAGCACATTGTTTACAAGTCCATCCTTTTAGGTGGAACAGAAAGTCTCCCTGATCTTGTATGGACAGCGACATGAGGACGGTTTATGCGACTAGTTCCTCCACAGTCAATTGGACGCGACGCGGACACGACGCAATTGGTAGCCTTGTCTACATCCACTGAACTTCCCGTTATAGGAATGTCATCATCCAGTTCTGGCGATTCAGCGATCATTGGACCGGAAGTTGGAACCAGATGACGTCTGTTTCTGCGAATCATGCCCTTTGAAGTTTGAACGTGATATGAACGTGGAGTTAATGCAGGCTTAACTACTTCTCCCCGAGTCGCGAAATCTTTGATCCACACGCGATCTCCCGGTTTCAGCACAGTTTCATCCTTAACACGATGACGTTTGTCATAGTTGATTTTCTGCTTTTCAGACTGAACCGATTTCTTAGACTGGACATCCTCCAAGTAAGGCCAACTGGGTACAAGTTGGTTTGGTCCAATGGGTAGTTTCGTTTTGATACGGCGCCCCATACAGAGTTCCGCGGGACTATAGCCATTCTGTAGCGGTGTTGCGCGATAAGACATTAATGCAACGTAATGGTCTGCATTTTTCCGTAACAGTGTCTTTACCGTCTGCACCGCTCGTTCCGCTTCCCCATTGCTCTGAGGAAACTTCGGAGTACTGGTTACATGTTCAAACCCGAAGTCACGCGCGAATTGTTTGAACACATCTGACGAGTACTGTGGTCCGTTATCAGAGACCAGAATGTCCACTATGCCATGACGGCTGAAAATGGATTTTAGATGTACAATAATGTCTTCTGACGAAGTAGAGTCCAATTTCGCTATTTCCACGAAACGCGAAAAGTAGTCCACGACTAGTAGGTAATTACTTCCTTTGAAGTGGAACAAGTCTGTTCCTGCACGTTGCCATGGTCTCATAGGTAATGGAGTCGGAATCAAAGGTTCAAAGAATCATTTCTAGTTTCAGCACAGACACGACACGAGTTCACTATGTCTTGGATTTGTCTGAAGTAGTCACTGAAACGATCGCAGGCCCATGTGAGAGCAAGAGCCTCTTTTTCAATCTGGGCATACCGTTGTTCTGTAGGCGTCATTGCACGAGAACAGAATGCCACTGGTCTTCTCATACCATTTTCCTGAATTTGTGTAATCACCGCACCAATCCCAAATGATGACGCATCCGCTGACACAACAGTCTCTTTATTAGGGTCATAAAGTGCCAACACAGGGCTGGAACACAGCTCACTTTTGACATCAGAGAACGCCTGTTCCTGAGTGGGACCCCATAACCACATGTTCTTGGTACTAAGTAGGTCATGAATAGGTTTCGTCTTCTCTGCGAGATTTGGCGAGAACTTACCTAGTTGGTTCACCATACCTAGGAAACGACGGACACCGGATATGTCCTTAGGCGCATCCATTTCCTGTATTGCCTGTACTCGATCTGGGTCGGGACTTATTCCCTCGTCATTGATTACATGTCCGACAAACTTGATTTCAGTTTTCGCAAACTCACATTTCTCGTCGTTAAGTGTAACTCCTACGTTTCTGAGTTTTCGAAGTACAGAGTTAACGCGTTTATCATGTTCCATCCTATCGGAACCATACACGAGTACATCATCTGTTTGGCACATTACGCCTTCCTCTCCATCGAGGATCTGAGACATCTTCTTTTGGAAGTGTTCGGGAGTGGAAGAAATTCCGAATGGCAATCTCCGGAAGTGGTATCTTCCGAACGGTGTAATGAATGTTGTCAACTTAGCCGATTCTTTAGACAACTTGACTTGCCAAAATCCTGAATTGGCATCCAACTTTGTGAATAGTTTTGCTCCGGCCAACTGTCCTAGAGTCTGGTCGACTACTGGAAGAGGATGTTTTTCGCGTTCAACGCTCTCATTTAGCTATGTCAGATCTACGCAGATTCAAACCTTTCCATTAGGTTTTGGTACCACTACCATACCTGCACACCAATCAGAGGGTTCATCGATGCGTGCAATAACTCCTAGTTCCTCCATGCGAGTCAACTCGTCCTTGACCTTGGGAAGGAGTGGTATCGGAACACGTCGCGGTGTACTAAGTGCGAAAGGGAAAGAGTCATCTCGAAGCTTAATTTGATACTCTCCCTCCATTTTTCCCAATCCTGTGAATAGGTCTGGATATTTGGCCTTAAAATCAGTTTGTTTTTCAGCTAACTCGTCTACTCTGGAGACAAGACCCAAAAGTTCCACAGCTTTTCGTCCGAGAAGTGGTTGTCGGAGACCATCAATTACATAGATATCCTGGTCCACACACTTGTTTTTGATCTGTAGTGAGCATGTAAACATTCCGTGTACATTGAGTTTGTTGTGTCCAGGCCCATGTAGAACTTTGTCTGATGGACGTAGCTAAGTGTTCTTACACTTCCGGTAGACTTCCTTAGAAATTACTGTTACATCCGCACCTGTGTCTATTTTAAATTTTACATGTGTCTCTTGTAGTTTCACATTTACATACCAAGGACTTGAATCTCCACATCCAACTTCCCCAAGGAAAACAACTTCCTGGGGTTCATCCTGCTCAGAGTCATAATAAATTTCTTCAATGTTTGTTTTGCAGCATTTTATGAAGTGTCCACGCTTTTTACATTTACTGCATGTTTTATCCTTAGCAGGACATCTCTCGCGAGGGTGATTTGGCGAATACCCACACCTTGGACATGACGATTTCTGTGTTGTTTTGTGTGTGTTATATTTCACTTTACCGCCCCGTGGTGAGTCTCTCCCCGCGTTTTGTTTATGTGTAGAGTTAGGGAATTTGTTTGCACCACCGCTGTGTCTGTCTCGTTTGCCATGTATAGCATCAACAGATGATTTGGATGAATCAGATTGTGTGTCACTTCGAACCACGAATTGTTGTTTCTTTACAGCCTCGCTTTGGCGAGCTTGATTGACAGCTTTTTCGAGTGTCAAATTAGGATCAAGTTGAAGTTTTTCAGCCAATTTTTCGTCTCTCAAACCAACAACAATCCTATCTCTGATCATTTCATCATGTAAATCTCCGTAACCACAATGTTCAGCTAGTTGATACAGGGATGTAATGAAAGTGTCAACGCACTCACCTTCGTTCTGTTTACGTTGATTAAACTTGGCCCTCTCATAAATTGTATTTCTCCTTACTACGAAATATGTGTTGAATTTTTCCTCAATAGTGTCATATTTCTGTCTATCGTCTGCCGTTAGCTTAAGTGAAGATAAAATGTCCTCTGCCGCGCTTCCCATTGTGTAAACAAGCGTATTTATTTGTGTTTCTTCGGTTTTCTCACTCAGACCTGAAGCCTGACGAAACCGTTGAAAGCGTTTGAGCCACCGCTGCCATTCCTCCGGTTTGGAAAAGTTAAATTGCTCTGGCGCAGTTACCTGGTATGTTGCCAATTTGTCGACTGGGCTTAGTTCTGTTCCTCAGCTCGTTCACACTAACACTACAGTTACGTCACAAAATACAGTGTAAGACAGTCAAATCTGAAACGCATACTGTTCATTTAACTATGAATAAAAGATAAAAGAACCCTACCTGTTGTTGAGATTTCCGACTGTAGTAGTAAGTTTTGAAATCATCGAGCCATACCTCAGCCAAACGAAGGTTATTGCGCAACAGAATGTTCTTTCCTGGCCATGAATACGGAGAATGTTTCCGGAAAATGTGACCAACATGTGAACAAGGGGCGGTCAGAAGTGTGCCTCCACACATCCAAATCTAACAATAGACATAGGGAGAAGTATAGTTCACCTAGTTATCACAATATACATATATCGAACACGTAATCATTGCTGAAACACCGTATTGCCCAATCTGCCGTTGTTTCCTTCATGTGACGCTGTGTGAGCGATTTTGTCCTTGTGAATTTTTGGTTGTGATACATCGTTTCTATTAACTCCTCAATGGTCTAACCATGTTTATTAGCATAATGTGGACACGCAAAATAAGATGTTTTCTTCGACAGTTAGTGTGGCTTCTATCTCCTTACCCGAAATGAAATTTCAAGATTTTCTGCTCCCCAAATATTCATTCCCTCGTCGTAAGTGCCTAGGTGTGTGAAGTATTCCCGACTGATAGCGAACAACCCTCCTGCCATGGTGGGAGACCTGTCAATAATTAAATACGACGATTTGCAATTTTGTGCTTCGGGAACAGCATACGCCCATTCCTCTTTTTTTCTTGATGGAGTTTTCAACTGTACAATTATAAAATCGTAATTTGCTTACTACACAAATGTAAAGTGTGAAGATAGAGCTAACTGGCTTTAAAAGTCGTTGGATAGCATACGATATATATGATTCATATACAAAACGGAATATGTCTTGTAAAGTCAACTACAGTAGACCGTAGGTAACTTAAAATATCCCTGTGTATTCAATATCTGCATTGCATTGTTAACGGTAGCAATTGTTTAAGCAAAGGACAATTTGTCTGGACTTGGGGACGGAAGAATAACGCACTATTATAACAAGTCAAGACATAAACGGGTGTATCAAAAAGAGAATACCATTGTTTTATTGTTTATGTTATCTAACAATATCTCCATTAAAATGAAATATAAACTTAACATTATTTATAGAATAACACGAAACTATCATACTACATTTGAAACTTTCGAGGGTATTCTCCTGCAAAGTAAACCTGTCCATACCTCATTCCTTGGTGTGTTTTCATTATTGTAACAGATCAGGAATTCCGCCTTTGCGTATTGCAGAGTTATCTTCTCTTGAGAGCAGGTATTGATTGTTACGTCATTTGTTTTTGAGAGTAACGTCATCAATTTTTGAGAAAACGACGTAATTTTCTCACACAAACCAACGACGTAACAATCAATACTTGCTCTCAAGAGAAGATAACTCTGCAATACGCAAAGACGGAATAGGGTCATTCGCTGGCGGCAATGTAGCTCATTTGGTTAGAGAGTCAGTCTAAAGTTTGGAGGCCCCTGGCCTGAATCCCTGTCTGACAGTGCAGTTTTCGTTTCTTGTTAGAGTTGGCATCCAACTAAATTGAGTCACGGGCGGGAGGTGGTTCATATCAAGGGTATCGCGTCTCTTCGGGGTCAAAGATATTGTTATGGATGAGGGAGAAATGTAGCGGAACTGGACCGGTCGATCGCAGCCACCAGATAGCTTAATAAGTTAAAGCGACAGTCCAGAATTTTCATTTCCTATCACATTAGTATACACTATAAGTTATTTACCTGGCAGGTAGATAGTCTTTGAAACTGCGACGTGCTCTCTCAGACGCTGGTATAACGTGCCAAGTAAACGTCAACGACCAATCGAAACCACCCACTTGTACATGTCTTGCTTTGCCAATTTCGTAGCGAAATGTTATATCATCGATAACATCGATTATTGGTGTAACTGAGATTGTCTTGTCACGAGCGATGGGGTCTAGAAGTGGCTCAATCCAGCCTGTTGACATAAATATACTGTGACATGGTTTGGTTTAGCAGCAGACAAAATATGAAACATTTCATTATTATTATGCATAAACAGACAAACTCTATAACTCTTGCGTTTCATTGTCATACTTAAATACAGAAACGACACACCCTTCAATTTCACTGTCATATGTTAGCAGACACAATGAAAAACTTCATCATCATACATAACCAGACAGGTCTGTGACACACTTACAATTTCATCATCATATTTTGAAATAGCAAAATGTGACACCCTTACATTTCATCAGCATTCATAAACAGACGTAAAGGGAATCCTTACTGTTCAGCATCATACATACCCAGACTTAATGTGACATTCGAATATTTCATCATCATATATTCAATGAAACAAGATATGAAGCCCTAATATTATCTCCTGCAATAGAGCAATTACCAAACGTGGCATCGTATACATTTCATAATCATATAAAAATATTATATGCATGCATGCAACACAAGAATGATCAAACCTTTGTAACATCAGAAGTATCCAAGTGCAAGGTACGGTACACGTCCTGTGCTATCATATGTAATACTTCTATCTTTAAAAATAGTTTGAAATTTAAAATGAATTGTAAAACAGAAAACGCAATTTGTATAATATTTTTTCTAAATGTGGTGGTTTTTTACATCATCAAACAAGCAAGTGACTCAGAAAACGCTTGACTGCACATAAACAACAAACTCAAACCGAATATGTACGAAATCTACATGTTTCTTAAACATACTCAAGAATGTGCCTAAGATCAACTTTACGTATTACCTTTATTTCAATTATATTCATCCGACACTTTTCTAAGAGAAACAAAAGAACACCATTTCATAAAAAATATTAAAACCTAGTATCATTAGGCCACAATAAAATTTTGCGATAGTCCACACACGTTGTATAAATTGTGACGTCACGTTACAATTGTAATATTAAGACATGTAGTTGAGAGGTCATGATGTTGTCATTTAGAAATAACCTAAACAGATCTTTGAAAAGTGAAGTTACTAGTTTTGAAGTCTGTCGTTTGATATTATTTTTTCTGTGCTTACCTACTTCACATGGACATTTCACCTTTTAATTATAGAAATATATAAACAAATTGACATATATACATACCGTCCGCGCATTCTATGTGGGAATCAAGAAACACCAGCACAGTTCCAGAGGCGCTATTATATCCGAGAAGTCTTGATCTGATAAGCCCCTCTCTATTGCTAGCTCTCAATATCTTCACCTTTCCATATCGACTCATATACTCCTCTAGTGGAGCATGCAAATGTGCTTTAAAAATACAATTAGCAATGACTTACATGTATATGAAACATTAACGTTTCACCAACAGATGAAGAGAGTACTACTGTTAGAACGGCAGGACAATGTACTTGTCAGGTAATACAATGTGACAGGTTCTATAAAGCTAAATTATTTTAAAAATGAAATAATACATTAGATTTGTTTTACGATGAAGTTACCTCACACATTTACAACAATGTTTTATTTGTTTTTATTGCAAAAGACCGGACATGTTAATATCTTACAGTTGCAACATATCCGAATATTGGTTGTTGACACCGAACACAAGACCAATATTCTAAAATTTAGAGATTTTTAACTTCCTCTGAGATCAAAACAATAGTGAAAATCATATTTCGCAAAAACAATTATGTAACAAGATATGAGAAATTAGAAGTTTATCAAGACAAACTGAAGTACCAAGCACATTTACTAATTAGTTGTCCAGACTCATTGTATTGATAAAACTATATGTGACTTCGAAACGTTCTCTTTTGTTGCCTTTTGTAAAATGAAAATGTTGTTTACAAATCTGATATATAACATGTGTTTGTGAATAATTTCTTTCAATATTGTTTCTGTTTTTAATATACATGCATGTCAAATATTGCAGTCAAACACATAACATTATGAAATTTCAACTTTGGACAGTTGGGCTTTCGAAACTATTTGAAGCCCAAATTGAACGATAAAAACCTGCATTCAAACAATAAAGCAACGACTTAAATGCTTCTTATATTCTTTTATTTGTATCCATAACTTATCGGAAGTGAACTTTTTACGGTAGAGTCCGAGGGTATCTAACTGTGTGGAGGTCATTTTAGACAGAGTTAACTGTATTATTTCAAAAAGAATTAACGAGTGGTAATGGTAATAAGTTCTACTAGTATAACTATTAGCATTTTGTATAACCAGATGTTACTAGAGATATATTTGTTCTAAGTGTCGTGATATTTGATTGGATTTGATATATCGTTTTATAGAGATCAGCATATACTTACGCATATCGGAGAAATCATCCACAAGGATGATCTCCTTTAATAATTCCGGAGGGGTTCGGTTTATAATACTATGTACACTCCTTAGCAACACGGACCAAGCCTCGTTGTGAAATGTAATAATGACACTGGCGTCTGGCAGATTGTTGCTATATACCATTGTTTTACACCTGAAAAGGTAAATGTTATTTTGATTTACTATTTGCGATGCTATTGGTATGGAATTATTGTCTTTCCCCCTAGATGTTATGACTTCTATGTTAGGTTCACTCAAATCGATTACCCCTTTTTAGGTAACATGAATTATATAAATATATAAAATAAGTAATAAATATCAAAAATCGAAAATACACATATGGCTTAACTCACTCGGGATCTCGATTATCCTCTATTGATCTGTCTAACGAGATCATATCACTGACATACTCGTTAAAGGCGTTGTTTTTCCATCCTCTTTTATACTTTTTCTTTTCCTCTGATGTCAGTGTCTTGACATCAATGTCAACGCCCCTCCCTAACTCACCTATGAAAAATTGAAAAATAAATCCCATTATACTTTCATTTTTCACACAAAGTTGTCTTGAAAAGCAATTTTAAACCCACATTACTTAACGAAATTGCTTTCGATATTTCTCAATTTTTACATGTTAAACATAAATCCTGAGTTTACCATACTTGCATCCCTGTAATTATATTTATGTGACAATGATATACGTATTTTAGATTGTTTGATTGTATTTACAATATTTGAGACCTGGGCAACATTAAGAACCTCATTTCAATAAACATAGTTACGTATGATCTAGGTCGTGTAGGCATGGTTTTATTACCCCTTCATAAACGTTATCATCTTAAAAGGTCATATGGATTTTTATGACAGAGAACAGATATTTTTTATTGTTACATTATTACATTAATCAATTCAAGGGACAATTTTAACTTTAAGTAGTATAATTAGGAAAGGATATGTCAGTACTTGTATTATATGTATTATTTGGATTACATTGTATGTATCAATTATTACTTTTTCTTTGTAAAAGAAAATTAAAAAGTTACTCATTTGCTCACCTGGTAAGTTAGCTATATTCTCCTTTTCGTCATCTAAATCAATATTTCCATTCGGAATATTTCGTTGTTGTTCGTGTGGAACACTTTAGGCTAGCTCTTCGGCTTTTTTGTTTGAAATAACATTTCCTGGCTGTGGAGGCATGGCTTTAAAGACCAAACCTTCGTTATTTTCCATGTTCCGAAGAATATGTTCCGTCAGCACATTACCCTTTTGTTCTTTATTTGGATCAGGTTGATTTGATTGTCCCATTTCTACTTCAAACTTAGGTAATTTATTATTATCAGTCACGTCTCCCACTTCACCACGATAAACAAAATTCCAGAAAAACCACACAAAGGAACTCACTATACACAATTTGATTACACTCTTCTTCAGATATAATCGTGGCATCTTGAGTTATCTGAAAGGACAAAACATTCTCAATATATCTGTCAAAACATCTCTTAACATTAAGAAAATGTTATATTTGGTGTCAGTGTTTCTAATTTCCACGAGATTTTGTTTATCAAGTCGAGATAATCTATGCTATTCCATCGAATATTTCTTGCCAGAGTACAACTGGAACATTCGTATATTGGTCAGTAATCATGGTCGGTAAAAGCTGTATAGTACACAAATATGCTTATCAAATTTTAGATGCAAATTGACACTTATGATGTGCAATTCCATGTGCAATGCTTGGACAAAAATAAAAATGCATTTTAATGAGATTACGTGTACGTCTTTCGGTAAATAATATTTCTTTTTAAAATAACTACTCTTAGATAATTCAAAATTTAGTCTAACCTAAAGCAGAAAAATGGTCTACAGCATATCTACAACGGATTCCTGGCGAGCACGTGAAAACCATTAGGGTCATCAATACAGTTTGACCAAGTAAAGGCTGCGCGCTCAGGAACCAGCTAAATACTTGCTCAAAGAAATGCATATTCAAAATATATATTGTAAATTGTATTACTTATCTATGGAATTTCGTGTAATATTTGTTGAATGTTTTATTAACTTTTAAATCTCCTTGCGTATAATCGCTGAAATTAATTTCTTGTGACAATGAAGTGAGGATAGTAGGACAGAACTGTATATCGTACTCTCATAATACATATTGACGAGTAAACAATATATATATAGCAACAATACCATTTACGTTATCATAATATTCTTCCGAGAAAGGTTCCTAAACATACATTTGAATTTACTATCATTGACTTGATAGTAAATTATATCAAATGAAAAAGGATATGGGTTTTTTAAACTCCTGGAACATTTTTATAATCTAAAATTATTTGTGCTTACTTAGNCCCCCACCCCGAAATATCTCAAAGCTTATTCAATCATACTTGCCTATGCACGATATGTCAGTCTCTTTACCGACAATCCTGTCTAAAACGTTTCCTTTTCCCATCAACTATGCATCGTGAGAGTAGTTCCATACGTACTTACCGTGAGAGTAGGTCCATACGTACTTACAGTGAGAGTAGGTCCATACGTACTTACAAATGTGTCATAATGTGCAGTAGTAGTTGTTACATGGAACCCATCTATACTTCATGCAACATTCATGATCAAACAAATGCATATGATCACGTTGTCTTCTCCTCAGTCCAGGTGTGACAGACAGTCTCCTTACACATGATTACTTCACGTGGACACGTAGCGGATTGATTATTTCTTTCGAAGTAGCATTATGTATATATATATTTCTCCTGAAATATCCTTTTTTTTCATTTCATGTGAAACACATTTTTGCCTATAACTAACTTCCTCATAAAAAATCATACGATTATCCAGATTTTGCTTTGTGTGTTCTGGGCATCATATGTTAAGTTTGTTTTTAGTACATGGTACAAATATGTCGGTTTTATATAGAGAGAACATACACGTGTAGATTTTTCACAACGAAGCACGCTACAACGTCTGAGAGCACGTATAACGACATGTTCTATGTCACATATGCATCCTTTTATTTGGGTTGTCTCTCTCTTATCTTTCAGAGTAACAGCTGCTCAGAACCAGTTAACAGAGAAGAAACTAACACGGTAGTCCTCTGATTGATTTCGACCACATCTCTTGTTATTGATGTCTACGTCGACTGTCACAGCTGCGATTGAACGATTATGTTAGGAAGACAAATATTTATGACAATATGCGTTTCCATTAATTTTATCATCAACCCTTCGACAAAATCACTTATGAAAAATATCGAACTTTTAAACATTCCTACCTTGTCCTAACAAAGTGTGATTTAAAAGGTTCCGCCAAAAAGACATATACTATATATATATCAAGGTTTTAAAAAATGGATGGTTTATCACGTTCAATTCCCTTCTACATATATTTAAGTTCATATATTCTGTAGCTATAAAGCTGGGTCTCGGTTTTTCAAGTCAATATGTTTATTTCCCTTCCATAGCGATTTTGACAACTTTTTCCAGACGCGTTGTCTCGCAGACTGCAGATCTTCTTCTGTGGTTTAATGATCACGTGGCCATTGCAAACAAACAACCCTGTCCCAAATATTGCGTAAAACCCTTGGCATTTCACTGCGTTTGATATTTTCAAGAAAAATTGTAATATTCATATGCTCTCTCCCATCTCGAAATGCGAATTTACTAGCTATGCCCATCTCATATGTTCCCCATTCACTGTGAATGAAATCATATGATACCAAAAACAAAACTTTGCGTGAAGAGGTTATAGCATCTGTTATATTATCTACTATGGATTTTCCAGCTTCGAAATTAAGATCATAGCAGCAAAAAGTTATGCCCCTCCTTTCCAATACTGGAGCGAGGTATTGTTTGAACCAGCTGCAATCGTGGTGGGAGTATGCTACAAAAGTGTCATATTCAAATTGTATTACCTCAGCCTTTTTTCGCAGCATCCAGTAACATGTTTTCTTCTGGATGACATATACTATCACACCAGTTGTCAGAAAGAAACAAAACAGAATCAGTAATACTTTCAGCCAGTACCCTTATTCACAGCTTTCTGGGAAGGCAGTCATTGTATCTAGCAATACATTTACTTCTACAAGATGACCGTCTGCTGTTAAACAGGTAAGGTTAGTTTTGTTCGATAACATTATTGTGACTTTCCACATAGCACTTGCATTGTGTCCTAGACCAATCTCCAGAACAGACATACTCTCTAAGATCTGAATTGGCACGCGCTCAATATCATTTTGGGCAAGAATTAGGGTTTCAATGAGTCGGTGTGGTGGGTAAATTGTTTATATGTTTCAGATGATTGTTTGTCAGGTCTATAGAAGTCATGTTATTTAATCCTTTGAATAACGATTTTGAATGACTAACCAATGTTTGTCCGGGGTTACAATTGATCGCCTTCAGTTTCGACAGTTTTTTCATGCTGGAGAACATTAGACGGTTTGGTTTTGACATATATAATTCAGTCAACTGTACCAATCCCTTCAAGAGACCTCTAGAACAGCAAAACATTCCAGGATAACTTACATCAACTACACCAATATTGTTCCCTTCAGCAAAAGTTTGGCATGTCTCCATTCAAAGAGCTATACGAAGCGTTGATAGAGAGGAGGCTACTGGGAACAAACACAGTTTTCGTCCTATGAATGTAACGAGTCGACGTTCTTTATATATTTTCTCACTTGATTCAAATAAATATGTAAATGCTGGAAATAATGGCAGTAATGTTAATATCTGGCCAGAAATAAATGTATTGTTGGACACATCCAAGACTGTTAAGCATATTATACTAGTCCATGACAAAATTGGATTCATTGGCACGCCAGGTATTCCATTTCTGCCCAGACACAACTTCCTAACACACATTGTCTTTAAGTGTATAAAATCCGTCTGTTGTAAAATGACGGCAGGTGAATATTCCGCTGCATTTCCACTAATTTCAACTAATTCCATGGTTCTGTTCTGTAATCCGTGAAGTCCTGCCAGCACGGACATAATGTCTATATTGTTTGAAGAATCAATAGTTAAATATCGCAAATTCAGAAAGGGTGAAAGTGCGTTTATCTGAATTTCTTTTACTTCAAAAGATAACATTAAATGTTCAATAGGGGACTTAAGCAGTCCAAGAAATGATGATTTTTTTTATTGATATTTTTCCTCTGCCAAGGAAATCTACAGCATTAAGATACGTTAATTTTTTAAACGCGTCTCCAAAATTGAAACCGTCAAAAACATCTATATAGAGGGATTGCATACTTCTTACACAGGCCAAGGCATTTTCAGGATCAATTCTATCCAAGTGGAAAAGGTTACGTTTCAAATCAAGCTGAGTTAAGTTCGAAAGGGGACAAAATACATCATCATTAATGCTACTTCTTAGTGAATTATTATGTAAATTTAGTGTCTTCAGATGAGAAAGTCTGTCGAGTGCGTTTCTGTGAATATGGTTTAAATTATGAGTATTAAGAATTAAGGATTTGAGATCATTTCGATTTTTAAACGTGTAGTTATAAAATGTTCTGATTTCATTCAACGAAATATCTAGAAACGTTGTGTTTACGGGTGATCCATTCGGAACAACGTTTAGATCACAGTTACCGCACACCATATGCACTTCCTCGTTCGCTTCCGGCATCGAGCAGCATGCAGAGTAACCAACTGAAAAAATAGAGTCTTCAATAACGTTCTCGCCACATCAAGCAAAAGTTCTGATTTAAAGTTGACAGTGTAAGTTAAAAGCTTTCAATCGAGATTTAAAAAAATGTAGGTTTTTTATGGTTTTGAAATGGTCCCTACATAGTGACTATCTTTTCTGGCTGCCGCCGTATCTAAGGAAACGCAAACATTTTAGAATGTACCGGTCTGTGTGCGTGGTGACATTACAATACATAGAACACTGACGATTATAAACCAATAATTTTCACCAGATTAGTTACAGAATATGGAAATGGAAGACATCAATCATATCATTTATCTCAGAAGAAGTGCAAATATTAGTAATAAACGATCAATTAAAATAGTCAATCCGTAATCCCTGCCCCTCAGGATTATTGGTGTTTTTCAGTGATATTTCTTTTAGTTTGGATACCCAATTTCCGATAACGTCAAAGAGGTAACAAACCAGCTCCGTGGGGTTTCAGAGTGTCCAGGTAAGTACGTTTGATTTTGATATCGGTTGTCGACCAGGGTGCGCGGTGTACTGAATTGCAAGACGGTCAATTGTATAATGTATTTTATACCCACGGAGAACCATATTCAATACCAAGCAAACACAAGCTAAAATGTCAGCGCTTCCTTCCAAACGATAGCTGGAAGAGAAAGTCACAGAGGAACATCTCAAAACCAGAACAATTTATTTTTTTATTTTGATTGAAAGCGTTTAACTTGCACTGTAAACTTAAAGAATGCATTTATCACCGCTTCAAAATTAAAACAACAGATACGGGTACCTCACAATTAACAAATGAGAAAATGTTAACGATCTGTGTGATATCTTGTTCCAAGGACAAACAAACTGTAACATGTTATGTTTTTGTTATATAATTTATTTTATTTTATTTTCATTTATCAAAGTTGATTAAATTTGTTAAATATTCATATTGTTTTGTTATGCATTACATAAATTTCATTTTAAGCAAAAAGGGTTATCGATGCGATAAATTCGTTATATAGTCAGTTACTGACCCTCTACAGAACCATAGAGGGTCAGTAAGACGTATAGGAGGCTCGGGCTCCGCCCTCGCCCCCTATAAATCTTACTGACCCTCTATGGTTCTGTAGAGGGTCAGTAACTGACTATATAACTTATAATATAGTGTCATGGGAAATAACATCCCATATCACAGGGACAAGGCACAGACTAACCCCCACCCCCTATATATGCTTATATAGTGTCATGGGAAATAACATCCCATATCACAGGGGCAAGGCACAGACTAACCCCACACCCTTTATATGCTTATATAGTGTCATGGGAGATAACATCCCATATCACAGGGGCAAGGCACAGACTAACCCCTGCCCCCTATATATGCTTATATAGTGTCATGGGAAATAACATTCCATATCACAGGGGTAAGGCACAGACTAACCCCACCCCTTATATATGCTTGTATAGTGTCATGGGAAATAACATCCCATATCACAAGGGGCAAGGCATAGACTTACCCCCACCCCCTTTATATGCTGATATAGTGTCATTGAAAATAACATCCCATATCACAAGGGGCAAGGCACAGACTAACCCCCACCCCCTATAGATGCTTATATAGTGTCATGGGAGATAACATCCCATATCACAGGGACAAGGCACAGACTAACCCCACACCCTTTATATGCTTATATAGTGCCATGGGAAATAACATCCAATATCACAGGGGAAAGGCACAGACTAACCCCCACCCCCTATACATGCTTATATAGTGTCATTGGAAATAACATCCCATATCACAGGGGCAAGGCACAGACTAACCCCTACCCCCTATATATGATTATATAGTGTCATGGGAAATAACATCCCATATCACATGGGCAATGCACAGACTAACCCCCACCCCCTATAGATGCTTATATAGTGTCATGGGAAATACCATCCCATATCACAGGGGCAAGGCACAGACTAACCCCACACCCTTTATATGATTATATATTGTCATGGGAAATAACATCCCATATCACATGGGCAAGGCACAGACTACCCCCCGCCTCTATATATGCTTATATAGTGTCATGGGAAATACCATCCCATATCACAAGGGGTAAGGCACAGAGTAACCCCCGTCCCTATATATGCTTATATAGTGTCATGGGAAATAACATTCAAAAGAAGCAACCCGTACCCTATTTCGTTCAAATGCTTTTTTACAAAGTTAATGAAGTTCGTTCTTACTGAAATATAACTCATCTTTAAAACGAATGTTTTAGTTTTTCTTCGAGTGCTCATTTGACGAAATCGTTTAGTTGTATTACACAATAGGTTATACTCAATGTAAGTATAATATTTTATGGAAACAATGCGATTTACGTTATCACAATATTCTTCTGAGAATGATTCCTAAACATACATTTGAACATGCATAAATGGTATTCAGAATATATACATAACATTGACTAGATAGTAAAATAAGTCATATGACAAAGGACATGTTTTATTACTCCTAGATAATTTTTCTAACTATAAAAATGTTTATGCTAATAAAAGTTAATCTGCAGAAAAGCTACAGTTTTTCCTTATCTTTAATTATGGTGAAATTTCCGAAATATCTCAAAGCATTTTTAATCATACTTGCCTAAGTACGATATGACAGTCTCCTTACCGGTGCCAATCCTCCTTAGAACGTGTATAAGAGAGTTTCTACCTCAAAACGCTGTGTTAGTCCACTCTCAGATCATTATATAAACACGCAAACTGTTAGATAAATATGAGTTATATACCACACGTGGAATATCACCTTCAAGCATTGACTGGGAAGACTTTTTCTACGTGCTTTTTGCCACCTGCTGTTTTGTTTACGTCGTCGGCTGTCAACATCCGACAAATGTTGGTGACTTTGTGAGGTTATGCGGAAAAGGGGGTTATTAAGGCAATATTAAAAGATGATACTTAAAGATTTGATCGCTAGTTTCAGGCAAAATTGCCACAGACACTCGATATCGTTTCGACGTCACACCATCGCGTGTCCAGGTCGTGAAACCAAAACAAGATCGATCTGTCACAGTGTCGGGAAATATTTCGTTCTCCCAACGTCCCGTTATCGCTATTTAGACGGTCTGACTATGGCTGAACTTTCACTATAAACGTCAACCACAGAACCGTCACGAAGAAACGTAGGCCTATAATTTTGGATATTGACAGCGATAAATTCGTCTACAACGGTGAGTTACGATGAGTTCATCACTTGGCGGGAGGCAGACTTCGTACGATATGCTTAAGCGCATATATATAGTCCGAGGTTAATTTATATAAATTAATGAAATACTGCTACTCTCAATATTTAAAGTCGTTCATCTATTTTATTTTTTCCTGAAGTTGTTGCCGAAACATTAATTTTGACAATAGTTAAATTTGTAAAAAAAAAAAAAAAAAGTCATTTTTGAATATTAATGAGGGACTTTTTACATATGGGTCATATCACTACGCCAGCCTTGTCAACAAACACATGTGTGTATGTTATTTCCGACTGATCATGAGATTGTGGTAGAAACAGATCACACGACTCGTGGTTGTTGAGTATTAACATGTGTTAACATTTTCCAAAGTGATTCAATACACTTGTACCGCTGACCTTGTGACGTTATAGGAAATTGTCATCAATACGATATAGAGGTTACACAACGAGTGGTTGTTGATTATGGTATTTATTTCACTCGAGTTAAATTTGAAAATTAACTGTCTTTTTGCTGATGATACTTCCCTATCCGTCTCTTCTCCTTCCGCAATTGAACTAGAAACTACTACTAACCGAGATCTTGAAAAAATTCATAACTGGGCAGAACATTGGCTTGTTAAATTTAATCCTAATAAAACTGAAGCGCTACTAATTTCAAATACCAATGCTGAGCTTGATGTCAATCTCATTTTTAATAATGTTAATATTGATTTTATTGAACATCATAAACATCTACGCATTTTCCTAGATGCTACCTGTAAATGGACTCACCATATTGATAACATTTGTAAAACTGTTACGAAACAAATAGGAATTCTCCGCAAGTTAAAATATACTTTAAATCGCAAGACATTAAACAGAATTTATCTTACTTTTATACTCCCTCTGCTTGAATACTGTTGCGAAGTTTGGGACGGTTGTACAACTGCCGATGCAAATAAACTTGAAAAACTCCAGTTAGAAGCGGCGCGTATTGTCACCGGCCTGCCATCTTTTGCTAGTAGAGCGTCTCTTTACTTCGAAACTGGTTGGGAAGTCTTGTCTCAACGTCGCACCCGCCGCAAACTTCAACTTTTCTACAAAATTCACAACAATATGACTCCCTCTTACCTAACTGACCTTCTCCCGCCACTAGTAGCTACTTTAACTCCTTATAATTTGAGAAACTCTGAGAACTATTCCATTCCTAATTTCCGCTTACAATCTTCACTCAACTCGTTCATACCTTCTACTTTAAGACTATGGAATGAGCTTGACACTAATATTAAAACTGCACATTCTTTTAAGAGCTTCACAAACTGCCTCAAAAAACAAAATGAAACATTTAAAGTGCCTGTTTTTTATTTAGCCGGTGACCGTAAGTTAAATATTTTACTAACCAAACTCCGTCATAAATGCAGCCCTTTAAATGATGATCTCTTTAATGTTAACCTAATCAACTCTCCTATTTGTGCATGTGGATATCCTAATGAAAATGCTCATCATTTCTTTTTTACATGCAGTATATATACTGATCAAAGAGTTGAAATGTTTAGAAATCTTCATGAATACTTACCTCTAAGCTTAGAGAAATTATTGTATGGCCATGAAGATTATTCGAGTGACGAAAATAAAAATGTATTTATATATGTCCAACAGTATGTATCGAGTACTCGCAGGTTTTAAATTTGGTCACGTTCTTCTGTCTCCTCTCCAACAGTCCTCATTATCTTTCATATTCATTTCTTAGCTTGTGTCCGTATTACATGGCATAACGTACACTTGTGTGTTCCTTATTATTTTAGTAATCCTCTGTAATGTTTAACTTTCTTTTAAGTGCACGAGAGCGTGAATGCAAGAAGTGTGCGTGTGCTTGAATGTATGTAATATAGGCATGTGATGGGCCATTCAGTTACAGCCAGTGCGGTAGAAACGAATTTTCGAGAAAGGATGGAATGAAAAGGAGAAAGACACAAAGCACGGGACGTGACGAACTGTTGAATAGTTGAAAGTATGGAATAGTGCCAGGATATCACTGCGCTGACTGTGCTGGATGGTTCCATTTTCATGACCAAATTTCAAAATATACCATAATTTGCAAATAAAAGTAAGAATGAATGTGTGCATTATATGTTGAATATTGAGATGTACATTATAATTTATAAACTGCAATGAATAAGTAACATTCTCTCACAACCGAGTGCTTTTTCGGATTTTAAATAACAGGTGGGGTTCAAAGCGAAATAACATGTAGCAAACCTGATACATTGTAATAGGTTTGCGTCCACTCCATGAAAACGTACCACAAATCATGCTATTATGAATATATACATTCGTGTGTAGTCAGAATAAATTCTGTGTATCTGTGTGTAATACAGGTTGTGTCTGTGTGTAACACAGGGTGTGTCTGTGTGTAATACAGGGTGTGTCTGTGTGTAATACAGGTTGTGTCTGTGTGTAATGCAGGGTGTGTCTGTGTGTAATACAGGGTGTGTATGTGTCTGTGTGTAATACAGGGTGTGTCTGTGTGTAATACAGGGTGTGTTTGTGTGTAATACAGGTTGTGTCTGTGTGTAATACAGGGTGTGTCTGTGTGTAAAACAGGGTATGTCTGTGTGTAAAACAGGGTGTGTCTGTTTCAATTATATCCAGGATGAGTTTCATTTTATTATGGTGTGCGATAATCATGCAGACCTTAGATTGTACATTTTTAATAAAGCTGCAGAAATATGCTAACTTTTTAAAAATTCTAGACCATGTCAATAAGTTTGTATTTACTATGAACAGTCCTGAACTGCAAACGATATCATCTAATCAAATGTATTCTATGTATAGGAGGAGGAGGAGGAGGAGGAGGAGGAGGAGGAGGAGGAGGAGGAAGAGTAGGGGTAGTATTTTATCATAAAATTGTGATGTTTTATAATTGACCGATCATCTTATCGTGTCCAATAAACCTGTGTTTGGCTGGGCATAAATTCATTCTCAGTATTAAAATGTATTTTAATTTATGCTTAAACGAGGGCAACTAATTCTATGGGTGACAGATCTAGAGATTTATTATGCAAAATTAACATTTCGACATTGAAATATCTTTGAAATATACTGCTGTCTGGAGTTGTGCTGTCTGGTTGTATAATGGCGTCCACTCCATGACGCTGTACTGATCTACGTATACATGCACGTTTCTGAAACATCTTGTAAACATCAACATCAAATCATTTTAAAGTTTGTATATCACCTTGAATTTAAATTGTGAGGGTGTGTCCGGAGGTTCAGGTAAACACGCTACCCAGCGGGCCCCGACAGAAAGGTCACAAAGTAAAAATAAGTCTTAAAAAGTCACACGTAACATAAATGTATAAAACGCTGGCAGTGAGTAGATCCATGTCATATCAAGGTGTGCCGTTGATTACACACACTTTTACTTCAGCAGCTGTACATACACACGTGGTAATACGTATTCCATAATTGCATATTCTGAACGACTTTTTCAGGGGAGCTGACTTTATGAAATGAACCGTGCTGAAAACAAATCTTAATTCTTAAGGGGGGGGGGGGGGGCATCTTTTAGCCGTATATGATGCATTGGAGAGAATTGGCGAGGTCATTATTTACCCTCACATACTAAGTTGGAGCATATTAGCCAAGGAGACGGACAACTGGCATCACCTTGGTATACAGCTATACATATGTCAATAAATCACAGGCCACTAATCGGAAAAGGAAACGCACTACCTCTGTGCATATGCCTACCAATACTCATGTTCAGTTTCATAATTATGAAGCAAATAAAGAAGAAGAATACTATAAGTAAGAAACACAGCAAACTTATGAGCTTATTATCCTATAATTATCTGAGCAATCTATCAGATACAACAGGTTCCTAAAGTTGTAATCCATAAAATCACATGTTGCCATGCATTTTTTACAGAAATTCAGTTGCTCTAATTTTGAATGTTTGAACATATATGTAATTCAGAAAAGAAAAAAACATCAGGACTCGAAATTTGAAAATTCTATCATAACCTCTGTTTCTAAAGAAACTCTCGGAGTCTTTTATATCTATCGACAGGTACAATAATAACTATGTATTTAAATAAGACTGTATTTCCCTTGTAGTATATTAACTCGCACAGAGGATACATGAGGTACCACCCCTACGACAATAATTCATATTAGTATGCATTTCAATAGTTACGTATTGTATAAGGTATATTAATATCCATTACATTTGAACCAGTGAAATATCAGGAATTTTCCACCTAATAAACATGATAAACGAAAGGTCATTTCTAGTACTGTCCAGTCAGTACTTTCTATTCACTGTGTAGATTTTTAAATTAAAAGAAAATAGTTTTAATACGCTTTTTCTCATTAACTGAACAAAATAACTCGTTGAAATTTTTTTATGATCCTAAATAAATACTGTTAGAAATACTTTAGCAAGCTTTGATTTGAGACATACATATGTAACAGGAAAAGCTATGCAATGTTTTTGACAAAGCAAAGACCAAATGGCAGCCGTCTAGCATGAACGTGAGTCAGTGTCTGTTGGGGATAGAGACAACGTTGCATGCGATCTGTAGCTCGTTTTGTCAAGCGTCATCTGTTCCTACCATCGTTTGATTGAATCAACAATGCATTGTAGTATTGACTAAACCTATGTGTAATTATACAACACACAACTCCTGGTTCTTATAATCTCAACCGTGGTATAAAGATACCATGTCTTGTAAAGAGTTCAATGTAGAAAACGTGAACAGGAATTCATACGTATTTGAGGAAAGATGGCGTATTTCATGTTTATAGATTATTGAATTGAGTGCACCGAATAAGGTTATGTGTGTTTTAAATGGGTTGATTAGAAAGATTGTGTTCGATGTTTTGTTTACATGTGGATGTTTTGTAAACTCGTTTTTAGATTTGTAGAAAAGTACCATCAATGTTCATTTATTGTACAGAAGAAACTTTAGTTTTGTATATTTTGTTTATCGTCTTATCAACAGCTAAGGTTATATAAGGAAGTACCTCCATGTGTGTTGTGTATGCGTGCTTACCTGTGTGTGTGCAGGAGGCAGAGTATGTTGATGTATTTAACTACTTGTATTAGCGCGAATCTGGCCCTGCAATCAGGAAACGATCTTAGTCTAAAATTGTCTGAAGTTTTGACTTAACGAATGACAAATAACGTCATGGAAAGTTACATCTTACGTGATTGACTAAGCAAAAAGTCGAAGATTGTTTCATGATTCCGGGGCCTGATGCCGACTTTATAGTGCTATCTCACTGAAATACCATGATGTAGGCACAGCATTCCGCCCGGTCACATTATACTGACAACGGGTGAAACAGTTTTTGCTATACCCTAATTACTGAGCGTTAAGAAGGAAATAACAACTACCATTTTTAAGGACGTTGATATGTCCTGGCGAGGGGACAGAACCAATGGCCTTCTTCACCAGGGCGAACGTTCAAAATAAAATGCAAAAACAATTCTTCTTCACCACTTACAGACAAAAGAAAAAAGAATTAAATCACTATTTGCAAGTCAGAAAGTATATTTTGACCGCATCACAAAAGTTGTGTATTCCTACGAGCTTGGAAAATATCAAATTTGATAAAAGAAAATGTGTCAGTAAAGGAATCAGTTTTGATTGTTGACTAGATATCTAACTTTTCAAAACAAAATAATTCTGATCCGAAATATATAATTTTTCTGTCTGTATCAAAGGAACTATATTTTAGAGAGGACACAACATGTATATGGTAGTGACACGGTTTGTTATGACGTCACTGACCCGTACGCTTGTGAACAAAAGTGGATTGGAATGAGCGTTTACTTGCATTGTTGTTCGATTTGCGACCATTATCATATTCCCCCAAAAACATGATCTACGATTTATCGTCATTATACCATCGCAAACAGAGTTTTACCTTCACTATTTTCTATCGTTTGTTATGACTTGGTATAATTCAAGGATCTAGGATGGAGCAGTGATAAAAACAACCGTATACATACAATTGGGTTTAAAATACATAGCTTCGGTTTTTTTGTAATATTTGCAATGGTAAACACTTTATTAACACATTTTCCTGAATTTAAAAATAGAAAAACAATGGCGAGGAGTTTTGATCATAAAACCCGTCGAAACGAAAATACTAAGGAGACCCCATGTGGCTTTCCCCTGGTAATGTAATGTACGGCAATAGAATAATAGGAATTGATTTTTAAAGACAACATCGCCTCTAATCATATACAATCCGTGCATGCGAACTAGATGTAGTTTTGTTTTGTTTTGTTTTTTTGGAAAAAAGACTATTTATGAAAATATCAATATATGACGTATATCATTTATCATAGTGAACAAGAACTCGAAGGGAAAATCAACTCAATGCTATTGTACAAATACTGCTCCAGCATCGCCTAAGGAATGAATATGTATATCACCTTAATCAACTCCAGCTCCATCAGGCAATGTTCAAAGCCTTATAATAATGTAGGATCCCTACGTCAATTATTGATTGACGTGAGGAGTGGGATAGATATACAGGTAACACTGAAGGTAAACACGACAGGTGACATATCGGAGGGCTCCTCTGGCTGAACAAACATGGACTCCACACAACACGAGATCGTATCTCGGATAAGTCGAACTGTCTTTTCCAGGATGGACTTATATGTAAAAGCTGCATTCCAGGCTTACATCTTACTGTCACTATTTCAAGGTAAATGTTCATTTCATGCCGATATTATATTCTTATTTTCTATTTCATTTCAGCATATGACTTTGAATTGGTTTTATTTTAAAGGTAAGATTCTTTGAATATCTACAATACATATCACTAGAGGATCTTACGTTATGTTTCTAGACACATATTGAATTTCCTTTATTGCCGGCCAAAACTTATTAATAAAATAAATACTATCTGTTATATATACAAATATATATATTAACCGTAATAAGTGTAAATTCGAAATAGTTTTAAATTAAAATACATTTTGTGTGTTTCCCTTTTGATTCAGTGTCTCCTCAAATCCTTTTGACCATTTCTACTCCCTTTCAGTTAAAATTGTGTCTTTAAAAATGTTTTTAGAACGGCAATATATGTATTAACTTCAATACATATAACAATCCGAAATTATGAGGTAAATTTAGTGTAAACCGGTAGAAAAAGTACAATTTTGTCTTGTGTATCGCCTCGATACGCGCCTCTTGAAATAGGGGGGCGAGTGAAAAGTGAGCATAGCATCAACGAAAAAAAGATTCAATCAGAAGGATATGACAGAAGTTTGGGAAACCAAAACAAAAGAAAGTGCATCATGTTCTTTCATAATAAGTGAAGGAACTAATCAATAATTCCTAATGATATAATCATAGATATCACAGAGACAATGACATCAATGATAGTATAGTCAACATGTACCTTTAGCTTTTAATAGACATACATATACAGTTTCTCATAACAGAAAAAATAACACCAAATTAAATACCTATAGCTTAAAACAAAAACAATAGTATAAGTGCGTATACATAGTATACATTGTATATGCATTTAACAACCGAAAGCAACAAGATAAGGGTCTGTGTTGGCCAAGTGGTTAAGGCGTCTGACATTCCGCTACCACTAGCCCTCCATCACTAGGTCGCGGGTTCGAGGCTTACGTGGAGCAGTCGCCAGGTGTACTGGCCGTAGATCGGTGTTTTTTCTCCGGGTACTCCGGCTTTTCTCCATCACCAAACCCTGGCACGTCCTTAAATAAGAAATAGCTGTTAATAGGACGTAAAACACAAACAAGCCAAAGGAACAAGAAAATACTTAAGTGTAAATAAAACCATACCTCGAACTTCGAATCGACATATAACTAAGGTAACATATTAACAAAGGAAATGTTGCATGTAGCCCCGTAAAAAAGGTACAAATACAATAAGACCAGGTGTTCCAAAAGGATAGACGTCTTCTGTTTCATCGACGACACCCGTCATGTCAATCTAGGTCAAATCAAAATAATGTCACGTCCTCATACTGTACCAAAAACTGTGGTAGTTACAACAACACTACAAGGCACTAATAGACATAACCAAAACTATCGACACATATTAAAAAAAAAAAAAAACACATGTAGCATATTTCCCTATGAGATCGTTATGGCCGCCATGAAACGTATCAATAGTCTTCAACACGTCAATAACATGTATACCAAACAGAAATAATAGCATAAGTAATAATATGATAGAATAGAATAGAATACCATAGAGACGATAAAACATTAGAGATGGTTTGCCTATTGGTCATTTTCTGTATCTTACAACAGACACAACAACATCAATGCTTACATCATTATTACAAAGGTAATAGTTATATCACGATGTACAGAATGAGAGCATGCTGTATAGAATTCACTTTCAGGATGGGTTTAATCTAACAGATCCATCATTCCAAAATAGTTTATTGAAAAGCTCATCAGGACTGGTTAAATATCAAATTCACTCTAAGATATATCAACGATATGCTATTTTTAAATAGCAAGATATTGTTGACAACGTCGTTTGTTTATACTCTCTCCAAACTTGACACCAAGGACACTACAGACTATTTTAAATAAGCCGCTTTCCAAGACCTTAACTTACAATAGGGATGGTTATTTCTTCATTAGATGTTTCGTTGTGAGGGCGTGACATTACTTGGACATTTGTTGCAAATTTCGTCGGTGAAGCTGAAGACGCTTTCCCTTCAGGAACACCTGGTCTTATTCTCTTTGATCTTTTTCACAACATGTACATGTACATATTCATTTTTTCATGTTTTGCCATATTTATATAGATTTTGAATTCTAATAATTGTTTTGTTGACATTTTGATACGCGGGGCTGGTAAAAGTATAAATACTCGTGATATATTCTTTTGGCTTTTAACAATGTCATAAACAAACAACACCATTAGATATACCACTACGCAAATCTTTACCTACGCTGCTACCCTACTGCGTCCTTGTTTTACGTTGTTCTTTGTTGGATCGTTAATGTAGATTTATTAATTTGTCCATCACGAATGTATCTCTTCTGATGTTAGGTATCTTTTATGTATTCTTTGACGTTATAGAATGCTAATTCAAATGTGTGTGTGGTGGGTTTGTTGTCTAGAGCAAGGTAAGGCGGAAATTGACGAGTATTGGCTTGCGAGGTTATTTATTTTTTTGTATTACTTGACCTTTCTAATTCTAAGTATCTTACTGTAATATTTTTTCTTTTATTCTTACCATCACAAAATTGAAACAAATAGATAAAAAATAGTCCTAAGATAAATAGTAGTGCCGCACCAGTTATAATCTTAAAACAGTACCACTTCAGTTGTAACTTTTTACGACACAACAAAGCAACAAATAGGAGGGTTCTTATAAACTTGAGTTGCTTCCCCTTTCAACATAATTCCTACTTCATTTTGATGCTGATCATTTACTTATAAATCCTGGATAATATCATTGGTTAAGTGTACGATTGGCAGGGGTTAATTCAATTCCGAATGCAACGCCTATACGTTTGTTTCTTTATATTATTATTTTTTAAATACGCAACTCTCAATTTTGTCGAAGGTTTGTATAAAATCTTAAATGAAACCTCATTTGTCCTTCAGAAATTATTTTCCCGTATTAACATACAATGATTGACATTTTACCTAAAACGGGTACAAAATGTGACTCACATTTAGATCATGCTATATAAGGTGAATAGTTTCATTCCCTCGCTATATAGTGTACATGGTAATTCCAAATCTATGGCCGACACATTTGTTTATAACATGTAATTCATAAAGGATAAACTATACGTCAGGCAGACATGAGCTATATAATAACTTGACACTTGACCCTATGTTGTGACTTTGTCCTTTGACAATAACGTCTAATAAGTGTTCACGACATTTCAGCCAGTCATGGTTTCAAAAAAAAAACATATTGAGCTGTCCAGAAGTAATGACCGAGAGATTTAAGTGTCAGTGTCTTCCCGTGATTTTGACCTTGTAAGTACACATGAATGGACCAGAGAGTAGACACGCATTACATTCATTTAACCCATTCTTGAGAGGGTTTTCATTGTACGCTCTTAAGATGCTTTGGTTTGATTGTGTTTTACGACCTATTAACAGCTATGGTCTTTAAGATGATTTGGTTTGTTTGTATTTTACGTCCTATTAACAGCTTTGGTCTTTAAGATGATTTGGTTTGATTGTGTTTTACGTCCTATTAACAGCTATGGTCATTAAGATGATTTGGTTTGATTGTGTTTTACGTCCTATTAACAGCTATGATAATTGAGATGATTTGGTTTGATAGTGTTTTACGTCCTATTAACAGCTATGATCATTGAGATGATTTGGTTTGATTGTGATTTACGTCCTATTAACAGCTATGGTCATTGGGATGAAAGGATTCTGAGGGATACATTTTCGGCGTTACGTAAAACAAAACATATATTGCGATATATGTTTTATGTATTTGGAAACAAACAGAACCATTCTTTAGTACCCCAATTTCACTGGTAGGAAAATAATTATATTGTTTATTTAACTTTTATTATCACTGTTATTTGTATGTGTCCATCAGCTATTTACATACATGTATTACTATCTTCAACATATGGTACCCCTCCAATTATCATGAGACAGAATCCATTTATTTTTCGAACGGCTATTCCGTCTTTGCGTATTGCAGAGTTGTCCTCTCTTGGGAGCAGGTATTGATTGTTACGTCACTTGTTTGAGAGAGTAACGTCATCAAATTTTGAGAAACCGACGTAATTTTCTCACACAAACCAATGACGTAACAATCAATCCCTGCTCCCAAGAGAAGATAACTCTGCGATACGCAAAGACGGAATTTGATATTGGTATCGTACTGGCTCCCTAAAGACTCAGTGAACTTTAGTCCAATAAGCTAATTACATTAACATGTTTATAGCGCCATACTGTCTTTGCTGGAGGGCTTACGTAATTGACCCGATACTGGCTTAATTAGACTAATTAAATTAATCAATTAATGGTTGAATGACAGTTTCGTTAACCTTCCTATTTCTTTTTCTGAAACAATATTCAGACAAATTGACCACATTTTAAGCGGTTCCTTTGCATAATGTTCATAAATTGACATAATTTTCTTCAATTGCAATTTTTATTGAATGAATTTCATACAAAAATCGAATATTTTCAGGAAAAAAATACAATACGGTAGTTTATTACGATTTAGTTTATAATGTGGAAAATCAATTAGTAACATGCACTTTATTTACTGAGGAACACAAAGTCAATATGGTGAGATCAGGTGTTTTATTGCTATTCACCTCTGAGAGCATCTTATCATTCAGTACCTGAACCACTAAAGTACTGTACCAAGTCTACTTGACTCGAGTAATTAGAATAGTGTGACCTGCTTGCATTACACTGAACCTTTAAACAAGAACATTTCAAACACGCTTGGGCTATTTTGTCGACATTTTAAAACAATTTATACATAGAGAGAGAGAGAGAGAGAGAGAGAGAGAGAGAGAGAGAGAGAGAGAGAGAGAGAGAGAGAAAGAGAGAGAGAGGGGGGGATAATTAATAGCTTCGTGTTGAAAATCATACCTATTTCACTCGTATGCAGAAATATACAGACATATTTTACGAGTCCTTAGCAGGGATGAAACATCACGGTATATTTTGCCAAAAAATACAAAAGCAAAATCCAAATTATAAGTAGCAAATTAGGAATAAAACTCACGGCAAACCCACGGGTATTATAGCAGTATCTAACGTTTCGGGTTGTAGATCCCAATTATTCACACAGACGCATGAAAGCCTCTGTCAGTACGTCGTCACATATAGCTAATGTTTGAAATTAAACAATGTATCTATGATAGCAGGTCAGTAAATTTTAATCTTAAAAGAATACTCACTTTGATTCAAGTTTGTACTTGTTTATGGCAACACGGTTATTAGATGGCCCGATACAGGTTATTTTGACAGAGACTCTGTTTTGCTTTATTTAACTCTCCGTGCAAAATATAGAGTTGTTTTTATAAGTAGCGTTTTTGAACAGGTTTTGTTTTGGTTTTATTTTGTGTAACCTCCCATTAATAACAGCTTAGGTAATTTAAGGACGTGTCGCCATGTGTGCTGTGTATGCGTGTATGTGTGTATGTGTGCCGGAGACAGGGTATGTTGGTGTACTTGCCTCCTTGTGGTAGCGCGGATCTGAAGCCGACTTAATAGTGGTATCTCACTAAAATACCATGCAAAAATTTACTAGAGAAACATTCCGCCCGGCCATATTATACTGACAACGGATGTGCTGCAGTTAGAGCAGGAAATAACGCTAAGCAAGGTCCTAAGAAATAAAAGGTAGTTAGAAGTAGAAAGAAATCAAAAAATAAAATCACAAATGTTGCAATGGGTGCCTGTGTGTCCCCAAGTAGAGGGCATAAAAGCATATCTCTAATTCTGCAAAGGTTTCCAACATTAGTCGCCTCTTATGATTCATGCCGTGGATAACAGTAGGTTTATCCTTTTCTCGATCCCTGACTTGCAGGGGTGGGCTTTCAAAATCTGTTAGTGACCAGTTTTGGTATGAAATACCATAAACGTTTTAGGTCGATACAGGGGCTGTTTTGGTACATTTTAAATCTTGTCAATTACAAATGGCCGAAGGAAATTACCGGCTATACTATCGAGACTTAAAGTTGATAACTACCGATAATCGGACATCTGCGCGTTGTTGTCTTTTATTTCTTTACTGCCCGATGATTGACACATCGGCTTTCTAATTGGTAAAAAATAGCATTGTTGACTTCTCGTTGTATTTATTTTCGAGGTGCAGGTCAACATCGACCTTTGTAAAAATCTTTCATCGCGTATTCTGCCAATCACAGCGAAGCGAAAGCAAACGTCATATAACAAATGCTTTTTACGCTAAGACCATCACTGTTTTACAATAGATAACAAAATTAAATGAACAGTATCCAGATATGCAATTGTTAAGCTTGCTATCAGGGACAGTAAGATGAAATATATCCGGAATCTATACCATACTGTTCCGGAAATTAGTTTGTTTTTTTCCATTTCTGAATGATTGATCACGTCTACCGTTCCATTGGTTTTGATGTTATATAATGACAAATACTGCTGTTCTGCCGGTAAGTGCCGACAAAGCACCATGGGTGCCCAATCCGTCAATTGGTATGTAACGACAGTCACAGTATCTAACTTTAATATTATTTCTAATGTAGACCGCGCAGGTGTTCTTAGTTTTTGTTTATTAATGATGACGATTGGACGTCACCATCACGGTATTTGCATTAATTAAAGGACCCGTCTAGTGTTACTCTTGTCGTAATTGTGTTTGCCATAAGCAGTTTTTTCCCGTTTTCAGAATGCAAGATAAATCAATTTATCTGTTATGCTCCATGGTATCGGTGCGCTTATTGATAGGTTAACAACAGTGTGGAGTCAGAATTCCTATGAATATTTATAACATAAAAGCATCAATAAATAATCGAATCTTGCCAGTATAACGTCATCAATTTTTGAGAAAACGACGTAATTTTCTCGCATAAACCAATGACGTAACAATCAATACCTGCCCTTAAGAGGAGATAACTCTGCAATACGCAAAGACGGAATAGCTACAAGTTGGTTTAAACATATTTTTATTGCCTTGAAAATGACAAAAAGGATTGGGCACAAGTTCTTACAACTTAATTAAGCCCTCTCCTAACTTAAATACAGTTTACGTACATCATAGCTGTCTTAACATGTACAGAGGGGTTATCTTATCTGTACCTGTAAATCCACAAGTGAAGCATGACAAGATAGTATCAAAGAGTATTGCACAAAATTCTTGTTTTCTTTGTGTTTTTCAAAATCCCTAATTAAACTTAACCTTTGTAAGTGCATACGCGCTTTAAATTACATATCACCTGAATCGAAACTTTTGCTCTCTGCACGGCAGCATGCAATCAGTATTATCATTAAGGCATGCATTTATGTTGACTATTATAATGGTATCAGGATGCCATTCTGCCGAAATCGTATAAATATTATGTGATGATGGAGGGAAGAATCGGACGCAGATCTTACCGAAAAAAACTGATTGAGGAGAATTGTTTTAAAAAAGTATAAATTGATCCCTGGTATTTAAGGAGTACTTAAAAGTCACAAAAACAGAATGGCACAAGTAAGAAAGAAAGTAAAACTCTGAATACTGATATATGATGTGATGTGGTCTTGATAGCTTATAATTTCATACTATTGTTGAAGGCGGTATAAGACTTGTTACGCAGCGTTTAAATGATTTCGCAGATTTCATTTTACGCACTAATATTCCACAAAATCTGGGAATATAAACTGTTAGGTAAAGGATAGGAGTGCCTGGAAGATGTATAGTACTTATAGTATGGTATTTAGGTGCCCCAAAAGTCCGTTCCATTGGTGCTAGCTTACCTTGAAGAAAACATTTAGGGAGAAGACATTTTTGACCTTGTACAATATTAGTGTCTTTGGGATTATTGATGAAAGCTTTCTGGTGGCGATCGGGGAAAGATATAGGTGATTTTTACGTTTATTTATATTTTACCTATTTTGACTGAAAAAAAATATACAATAAAATGCAACCAAATTAAATTATTCTCTTTAATCTTTGAAAGAAAAAGTGAAATCGGGTGGAATGCAAAAGGCAAAAATATTGCGGCCCTCTGGCATTTGGTTTATTAAACTAAGAAAATAATTTAACGGATGTTTCGTTTGTTCCCACCCCAGTACCAGGAGAGGGGATGTATAGGTCTGTTCTCAGTCATCATTTCGTCATCCTCGATACGTCTGTGGTTCACTTACTTTTGCTCTCTGCACGACAGAATAAAATCAGTAATCGTATTGCTTTGACTACATTGAAAGCAGACATAAAACAAGTGAACCAGATTCTATACTTGCGTGCTTTTGCATTCTTTTAGATATTATTATCATTAAGGCATGCATTTATGTTGACTATCATAATAAAATATTTGTCTTAATCACCGACAGGTTTGACATGCGTCCTTCTGTTTGAGCCAAGCTTTGTCAGCAAGTGGACAGCGATAAAAGCACAAGATACTGTGGAAATTAAAATCATACACGATTTCGGCGAGCTTCCGGTCAAGGTGGTTGCAGAACTAAAACTTGTCATTGCGGGAAAGGAATACATCTTCAATGCACTGGGAAGTGCTCAAATCGATGACGATGATTACTCGGGGGAATTATATGGAGGGATTATCTGTGTGTACAACGAGGTTCTGGTACATATCTACGCCCCAAAATCTGCTTCTAATCCGATCGGCCTGTTAGCATACGTAGGTAAGGTGCTCACTGTTTTATATTGGTATTGTTTTACGGCCCATCGAGAATTTGTATTGATTTACGGCCCATCGAGAATTTGTATTGAATTACGGCCCATCGATAATTTGTATTGATTTACGGCCCATCGAGAAGTTTAACCATTCAGGGCCTATGGAGGTGAGTATCTCAGAAATGTTGTTGAACGATCATTCTTCAACGAAAATTAGCAAAATATGAGAATGAATTCTTTGACATGTTATAGATATGTTACTTAAATCATACCCTGACAAGGATGGAGTATTTGACTATTCTAAAGGATAAAATAAATTGTTTTCATTATCGGATATGATAAAGCATATTCACGCAGGTTTTACTTCACACAATTCTTGTAGAGAATGCATAATGGAAACGGAAAAGTATCTGCATCTGGCATTTCAGGTTACTTTTATAAGTCTTACTGCGTTTAAGATTTGTCGTTAGAATACTTTTCTCATAGCAAGCATATTGAAAGCCTCCAGACATCACCCACGTGGTCTCGAGATTTCATCCATGTGCAATTTATGAAAAAAAATCTGGCGACAAACCCTAAAAACAGTGTGTGATAAACTGTTTATCGTCTATATATTACTGCAATATCTATGTCAGTAATCTTCTATCCTGTGAGTTCTTGTGATTGTCGAGACCTTTGGTCAGCTGCATATGTAATTAGATACAACTTTTGCGTTGAGGAATACCACAAAATGTAAAAATTTGGAATAACATATTTAAATACATCATTAGCTTCTCTATATGCACATTTACGTTTAAATTTGAGTTGTTTCCTTCGCCTTTTTATTTATTTTTTATTTGATTATGATGGATGACAAAGTATTTTCTAACGCGGGGCAATATTACATGGATACTTTTTCACGATTCAAAACGTCACCTGGCGTGTGTAGACATATTTTTTTTTAGATAAATTCCCAAATGTGAATAATCCGTCCTCAAGACCTTCCCGGGTTTTTCTCAACTTTTCACGAGTATTCTGACATCCCGTGATAATAGATTTGTTTGTGCTATTGATAGATGGTATAAAGTATTATCATCTTTATACATTAACCACTTCATACTACAGTGTACCTACACATGTACCGGCAGCATGATAAATTCATTACCAAGTGTTGTCAGTGTGAGAGTATTCAGGAATAAGTTGAGAACGACTCGAGAAAAACTTGAGAAGAATTTAAGAACTGATTTTCCAATTTGGGAACGTATTTTCTCAATATTAAATCAGTAGAAAGTTACGAAAAGTAATTATGAGGTTAACAACACCGTTTGAAGCGTAAATGCGCATATTGAGGAGCCAATGTCGATAAGAATGTTTTTAAAATATTTCTTTCTGCATAGTTTAAAGTTCATTGCAATCTTCCGCGTACATCTTCTATTTGTTGACCATTGTCAATCAATGAGCCGAGAAGTCATTTGGAAAATATGATGTTTAATATACATTTTATGAATGGAGAAGTATGTTTAACAGTTTACACACAATGTTTACAGTTTGTCGTTCGTAAATGTTTCTCTTCGCTCGCACTCGATACTGCCTGCGGTCGCCGCTCGACTTTATCCACGTGGTCGCGATGGGGAAATTGTTCTTACGACAAGCACTGAAAATACAGTGTGATAATCTATAAGTGCTTAGATGATAAATGAGAAAATGTCACTTTTGTATCCATTATAATCATTTGGTAAAGAATTTTGCTGCTCTAAATGTAAGACTGTCGGCTGATCAATATGATGCGATGGTGCGTATCACCCGTGTGTGATACAAGGTCACGCACGACATATTTATGTAAATTTGTTTTACAGCTCACGTTATCAGCATGTAAGATATTGTAACAGATAATATAGTTTGAACTCTTTCATCTTCCACTCCGTACATACATTCATTTCGAACCTTCAAACCTACCACAACATCGGTATGACTACCCTGATTTATTTAGTTACGGGGTCATGTAACCAAAATAAACCTCGAAGAACGTTAACTAGCCTTCCAACCCATGACATGTAGTGATTGCGTTGTCATTTAAATCATGACGTCATTAATTCCTTTTTAGGGCGTAGATAGTTTGGTGCCTCAGTTTATTTCAGAGAAACCCTGAAAATATTATATCGGCTTTGTCCTTCTGCATGTTATCCAAAGAGATGAGGGGACGCGGCCAAGTGGTTAAGACGTCTGACATTCTGCTACCACTAGCCATCCACCCTTGGGTCGCGGGGCCACGATGGCCAAGTGGTTAAGGCGTCTGACATTCTGCTACCACTAGCCATCAACCTTGTGATCGTGGGTTCTTGCCGTTGGTCGTTGGTTTTTCTCGGAAATACCGGCTTTCCTCCACCACCAAAAGCTGGCACGTCCTTAAATAAATTTATTATAGTTGTTAATAGGACGTAAAACACAAAAAAACGTAAGAGCCGACTAATGTGTAGCCCCTTTCAAAATCGATGGTTTTCTTCTGAGTTGTTCTGATAAGTGTGCATTGAAGAAACCGAAGAGCGATTCCGTGTGCTTTTTTTCTTTAGTGTTTTGATCGTTTGCCTAAGTGGGATTGGCAATTTACTACTGCATCAAAGCGTTGTTATCTTTACGACCATATTTACAATCATACGAAATTAATTCACTATTATACTTATACTTCATGACTTTAAGATTTCGTAATTTCCTTTATTGTAAATCATTATAACCGAAATATTAAAAAGTGAATAAAGACATTTTAAACATCAAAGATGCAAATTAAATACAAAATAGCAATTTTATATGAAATACCTGGTGGTAATCATCGTACGTTTTGACCTCACCGTACGTGTAATGTCTGTGTTAATTATGCATGGAACGTACAACAGGGACAGAACAGTTCTCGGAGTCAAGGCAGCAACGGGATAATATCAGGCAATAGAAAAAAGAAAATATTTTGAAAAATAAAACTGATAAACAACATCCAGGGAGTGTCGTGTTGACAGTCATTTACTTTCTCCATTAATGGAGTTTAATTGAATAATTTCCTTGTATAAGGCGTATTGCTGAATTTCTGTATTGTAGTTAGTGTAGGCCAATATATTCGAGAACTGCGCTAATTGCTATTGCTATGTATAGGCCACGTTGTTGCTGAGAACTTCAATAGTGCTCAAGCTATTGATAAGTAGAGTTCACGTTAAACTTTTATCCTGAAAATATTGATTTACTTTTATGATGAATGTTTTGCTACAAAAATAGACAAACTATTGAATCGATAAACCGAATCTGCTAATGAAGGAGAAACAACAATGATGCAAATGAGCCTACATTTATTTGTTATAGCGCCAAGGTTTGATTGTTTAATATGCTTCAGGCAACAATCACAAATAGGATATTTTACTCTAGCTTTACGGACGCCCACTATGTTAAAATACCATTGTCTTGTCTTGTAAAGAAAATGAAAAAAAAAAATGAAAAAATATGTTAAAATACAGCGATTCCCTGAACCCTATGACATAGCATATCTACAACACAGATATGTTTCCTGTTCTCTCAGTACATAATATGTCACACATGATTGTTAATATTGCAAGGTATTTGGTAAATAGTCTTGTTTTGCATCTATCATTTTTGTGGGATTATATTTACTGTTAGTTTAATGTCTTTTCTGCTTGGGTGGTTGTCTTAAATTGTGTTTCGAATTATACAAGGCATTTAATGCATAGTGCTCAGATATCACTAGTCACAGACAAAACATTTCCAAACATCAGATCAGGATCTACCGTGAAGAATAAAGATATGATTAGTTCAAGCATTGTTAGGGTCATGATTTATATCAGCTATCACGGCAAATAGTATGCATTAAGATTCATATTAAGATGTATATGAAGATTTCGTGACCATTTGATTGGTAATTATGTAAGTATACTATGCTAAAGGAAATCGATGTTAGACATCGGTTATCTCTAAAGAGCTTCATCCCTGCTCTAATATCTTGTTCTTCAGCGTAAATGCGGCGGAGATTACCTTGTGAAAGTGAAATCCGTATCGACTCATAATCTTCACTTTTTTCTTGAAGGCCAATATCCTCAATGTACGCAGCACTAATTATATCTCATGTAATCATGTAGTGTCAGCCATATTTTAAAACCATTGAGCTTTAGGACAGGTAAGAGAATGACAGGCTGCAGTATAAACCAAACCGTTAAACCATTGAGCTTAAGGACAGGGAAGAGAATGACAGGTTGTAGTGTAAACAATACCGTTAAACCATTGAGCTTTAGGACAGGGAGGAGAATGACAGGCTTCAGTAGAAACAAAACCGTTTAACCATTGAGCTTTAGGACAGGGAAGAGAATGACAGGCTTCAGTATAAACCATACCGTTAAACCAGTGAGCTTTAGGACAAGGAAGAGAATGGCAGGCTGCAGTATAAACAATACCGTTAAACCATTGAGCTTTAGGACAGGTAAGAGAATGACAGGCTGCAGTATAAACCAAACCGTTAAACCATTGAGCTATAGGACAGGGAGGAGAATGACAGGCTTCAGTAGAAACAAAACCGTTAAACCATTGAGCTTTAGGACAGGGAAGAGAATGACAGGCTTCAGTATAAACCATACCGTTAAACCAGTGAGCTTTAGGCCAAGGAAGAGAATGGCAGGCTGCAGTATAAACAATACCGTTAAACCATTGAGCTTTAGGACAGGGAAGAGAATGACAGGCTGCAGTAGAAACAAAACCGTTAAACCATTGAGCTTTAGGACAGGGAAGAAAATGACAGGTTGCAGTAAAAACAATACCGTTAAACCGGTGAGCTTTAGGACAGGGAAGAGAATGACAGGCTGCAGTATAAACAATACCGTTAAACCATTGAGCTTTAGGACAGGTAAGAGAATGACAGGCTGCAGTATAAACCAAACCGTTAAACCATCGAGCTTTAGGACAGGGAAGTGAATGACAGGCTGCAGTGTAAACAATACCGTTAAACCAGTGAGCTTTAGGACAAGGAAGAGAATGACAGGCTGCAGTATAAACAATACTGTTAAACCATTGAGCTTTAGGACAGGGAAGAGAATGACAGGCTGCAGTATAAACAATACCGTTAAACCATTTAACTATTCAAGAATACAAAATATACCAATCAATCAATTTTCAAAATTTTATCACACTTTATCCAGCTCGCCGAGCCGTCACGAAAGGAACGCATATTATAACTCTATTTGTGAAGTGCTACGGAGAGAATAGCATGCCTTCTTGTAATGCTATTGTTTTAATATGTTAGGTTTGTTTTGCTTTTAGCGCTTTCTGGGTCCCTGTTGTCATTTTCATTGACTTTGAACTCAGGTTTGATGTTTGTGTGCTGACACGACAGGATGTATGTAAATCCTCTCTTCTCTAGGTGAATCTGGCTGGGAAGGACCTCTGAACTTAAACCCTAACGATACCAAGTCTGGACACGTTCGTGTAAAGGCATGGAAACAATGGGACTTTCCTAGGCCTGACTTCTACCATCCGTGGACTGAACTTGATGTTTTGAACCGTGAGTGATTGTCCAGTTGTTTCGTAGACATTATGTAACCTGGTTAAGTTAAAATGCTTTTCATGAATAATATTTTCCTGACGATTTAAGGATTGAATCTCGCGCAAAATTATTTAATCGTGCATTATTATGTGAAAGGTAAATACTATCTTCGTACATTGTAATCATGATATTTGACGCGGCTACACTTTTTTGTACAAATTGAAATCATCACGGTGTAATAGAAAATTACATTTAAAGTTAAAGTTTAGGTTATAATATAGCGCCGTGGTATATGCATTTTGATGATGATAATAGCTGTAAATATAGAAAAACGTAATGATTACCCACACTTACCATGGTGATACATTTTGTGTAACAGACAACTTGAGTTTTCACGAGTTTATACACAACCTTGGCGGATATCCTGACTATGTCATCGTGCAGATCAATGGGACCAGGTCTGGCATGACTGGAGAAGCCATAGGTAAACATGATACCAAGTCTCGTCCACTTAATTACATTTGTCTTGTAGCTGTTTGGAATTTAAAAATGGATAATTTATAGGTGTTAACATTTAAATTAATCCAAAAAAACTCGTTAAGCTCTTCCAGCGTCAAAGTGTATATATGTGTATGGTTACATTATCCACGATGCTTTAGGATTAACGCTGACTAACGTTCTATGCACCTCTAAAATATGTCATACCAATCTGCGCAACCTTGTGGGTGAGACAGGAAGACTAGCTGAATCCGTTGATGTACATCAAAAGAATCACATGAGACAAATGAAATAGCTAACCGCGTGACTTCAATTTTGCTACGACATATTCCAGAGGTACAGAGAGCGAAAGTGAGTACCGAGGATAGGGTACATTGCGCACCACTTGATAACTCTGGAGTAATGACCTAAACTCGATTCATCAGTTGGCGTAGATATTTACATGTATGTAAACAGAGTTTATATTTACATACAACTCTAGAGCCACAGTAAAGTAATGGAATATATGATAGTCTCTTAAATATAGAATGTTATTTGGAGTTCATGCGTTTGCGTCATGTAGGACAAGATGGTATGACTTATGTATGTCAATGTTTACCGGTTGGTCCTTCGTTAGTGGAGTTGGTGACTAGGATAACTATGTTTACTGTACCATCGCACAGCCCGTTGTTAAAAGCTATCTATTATTGAAATAGATAACGATTGTTTATGAAGTGCAACATCAGTTGTTTTTAAAGACTGTTTGTTTAGAGATTAACTTTTCTAGAGGGAAAAACAACAATAATAAAAATATCGCTGGATTTTAACGCTTCCCGAAATATGATACTTGTTTTGTTATATTGTCAAAAACAAAAAAAATCTGTGGTAAATTTTTTGTTCACCATGTTATGATATTCATTCTCCGCGTGATGTCTTTTATTTACAGTTTTTACAGTCCTTAAACAGCACATTACAATAAGGTAAAGATATTCATGAATAGCGTTCGTCCCTGTCCTTACAGGTTCGATCAGTATGCTGAAACAGTACCACGGTTTTATGGTACTTGGTGGTGTTATGTATGGCTACTCGGATACGGCTATACGTGTTTGGGCTCCCGTGTACTTACCTCAGTCAACATCACATACAGGTAAGACAAATATATATGTGTGAATTTGTGTCCCTCCTAATGACACACATCTTAACATTGTACAGGGGTATAAATCACATACAAGTAAGTATATACGCTCCCAGGTATGGACATTCATTTCTTAATATGCACTGAGAGCACATACTTTATAAATATATCTTATTTCAATAATGAGAGGGCTGAATCAAGGTCACCCATGCTTCTCCGGGGTGATAATGTGCTATGTCACCCTGCCATGAATGAATGTATATTTTCTTACACCGAGTGTTCAATTTATGTCTTGCCATCTCATCATATGAAGCAAACATGTTTGTCTCCTCTGCATGCTCAGTACAGAAAATATATCGCTTATAACCAGTAAACATGTTTGCTGATCAGAGAAGTGATTACAGAGACAATTAATGTATTCATGAGGTGAATGATACTTATTTTTGTGACTGGTATACGTAATTGTTGCTCATTCTTGTAAACAAAGCGACTAACATCGAACATTTTAAAATCTTTCTTAATGAAATGGATAACGAGAGTTTCTAAAGAATATGTAATTATATCAATACGTGTTTCGACCTGACGTCAGACACAGGCACAGGTACACATGTTTTGATATAATTACCTAAATCTATATGTCTATTATATCATAGTTTATCAAATTGCGTCTGGTTTGCTGGCCGCTGAAACTTTAATTTGTCGCTAATGATTTTTTGTAGCAGCTCTTGCTAGTCAATACATGTGTACTACCTCCTCCATGAAATTCGAATAACCACTTGTGAAAAGTTATAACTTATAATTGCACATGGTGAGCAACTGGGAACGAATAGTTCAATGCTAAAATGTATTTAGGACATGCATCACGCAGTCATTTTTGAAACAAATGACAATGCCTGTCTATATAACTTGCCTAACATATGTTGTTAGCCTCAATCGGAAAGAATCGTTTAACACCGTTCTGCTTTTTTCGCAAAATCACTTTATCTAAAATTATTTGTATAACTTGCATTAAACCGATTCCAATCATAAACTATGATCTTTAAAATTGGAAGGAGCAAGCATAGAATAAGTGTTAATAGTGAGTAACCGATAGAAACCAATATAAGCATAACGCCTGTCGAATAAAAAGTGTAATCTGGCTACCGAACCTTTTTGTTCTAAGATATAGCATTATGAATCATCTGAATCGAATTTGCAATGTGCGCAATTAAGCATCAGACGCTTACCATTCCAGAGCATCTGGTCTTATTATCCTTGTAATTTTTTTAAAGCTTTGCCCAAGTTGTATCCTTTCTGAGTTCGGATTATGGTGTTGTTGACACTTCGCTATTCTCTTGTTTTTTATTTACAAATCTATCTTGTAACAAAAAGCTGTTATAGTATGCAATAACATCGTCACATATGTGATATGTCAAAAGGTAAATAACAAACACGTCTTGTATCTTGGTATTTTCAAAACAAATGTTTTTTAATGACGAATAGTATCATAACTAATTAAAATGCAATACACTTGTACCTTAAAGTAAGATTACCCTGAGGATGTGACAGAAAAATCTCCAACCCGAGGGGGTGATATTTTTGTGGTTGTCTAATCCGAGGCTCCCCCGAGGGTTAGACAACCAAAAATCACCCCGAGGGTTGGAGATTTCTCTGTTTTACCCTTAAGGTAGGGGATGATTATTTTTCTCCCATCCTATTATTTCAGTCACAACTCCACCGACAGTAGGGTAAACAAAAACACACATGTGGGGTATGCATATCGTCATTCACTTTTGATGACGTCACAATTACCAGTGACGC
This sequence comes from Mizuhopecten yessoensis, assembly GCF_002113885.1. NCBI lineage: Eukaryota > Metazoa > Mollusca > Bivalvia > Pectinida > Pectinidae > Mizuhopecten > Mizuhopecten yessoensis. Next base: position 55,896 of record NW_018405228.1, read on the forward strand.
ATTTTAATGACGTCACAATTGAACACGTGCTAATCGGCACGAGGCTATCCCCCCTAGGGGTGACAAGCTGATCTGGTAGGAGAAGACCAAGTCAACTTTCGATCAATACGATGAATATAAAACCACGTGTGTTCTGCAATAAAAAAAAAGTGTCCAACGCATCGCTGTATTTGAATCAACAATACTTACAAATACCGTATCGAATTTAATACTCATTCAACTAAGATCTAGCGAATTGGGTGATTGTTCACAGTTAGCCAGAGAACGCACCAAGACTGGTTATTATATCTTAGTATTCCTAAACCTGTACTATTGATTTAATTTGCAGTAAATCTTATAAGCACGTCTGATGGGTGGGCGGTAACCACGAATGACTGGTTATACGAAGGACAGGGATACATGCGGATATTTGCCTGGGTGTTTGACGAGCTTCCCCTCGCCGTTATCACCGGCTCAGCAGCAACATTTGATTTCACCCAGAATGTTTCGACAAATGGCATACTAAATCAAAATATAACACTGGAACAGGTCGAGGTTAGTGCTTGTATTTTAAAATGTGATTGTTGGATTGATATAACATTTACAAATACACTATATACCATGTTCACACAATTATACACACACAATATTATTCTGTCTTCATGTGTGTATCACAATGGAAAAAATCATATTTTGTAATACTTTTTTTTTTATTACAAAACAGTGTTGCTTTTTAATATGATCTCTCAGTTACTATTCATTGTGATATCTCAAAGCCAACTATTCCTCCTATTTTTAGGTTGTTTCTCAAATAAAAAGAAATCCTTATTATTCAATTATTTTACAATGCAGAATCTGGTATTTAAATATTCCTTCTTTACATAGCAAAATATTTGCTACAGCGATAGACCATTTTCTTGTGCACTTACTTATTTGAGGATTTCTTATTTAATAAAGTCGTTTCTTACAACCGAATATTTAAATTGGTGTTTCCCTAGCAAATATTCACACTTTCAAATGTTTTATTCAAATCAAACTATTCCTACTTTATAACAGATTCAAGTCATGGAGGGACCTAATATGGGTTTTAGATTTCCTGGAGTTGGGTCAGTTTCAAATAATGGCTATTTTGGACCCTATGGTGGACTTATTTACGCCAAAAGTGGGTCAGAGGTGTTGCTATGGGCACCTGTCCCTGGATTGGATGGATATCTTTTTCATCTGAGCGATCAAGGACATTGGGGCACAACCGAAACGTACCAGGCAACCAACAACGTCGATATCCTGATCACAGTGTGGCAGGAATACCGTATAGGTAGGTTGTTAGTTAGTTTCCTTGTCTCGCCTACGTGGTAGTTTGTTTGTACACCGTTGTACTGATCGTCCTGGTGTCTTTTGAACCTTTTTCAATTAAGAATATAGATTGTCCCAAGAGAAGGTGTTACGTCATGTGTTAAGCACGTCCTGTTCCTGTGGGTGCTTGTGGAGTAACAAGACATCAAACTCGTGTTGATAGATTACGATCTGTGTCTGTATGTTTATGATATATACACAAATAAAATGTATTATCATTGATTAAGAGGTTTCCCAACGAGTGATGATTGGTTATTATGTTTATCTAACTCGAGTTAGTTAATTCCAAAATGTATAAATACATGATGTTTACCGAGTGTCTTTTACAATTTGAAAATTCACTATCGAGAGTCTGATAAACATGAACATCAAACATCACGAGTTTGGGTACCCTTTTCTCCCTCAGTGTTCGGAAAACAATTCCCATCAACTACACTGTATGACGTCATAATGCAGGATGATGTCGCAAAGCGTTGTTACTTGATTTAGTTACTATAAGACTGACCAATGAAATCGCGTCCAGTGTGTTACCCACTAGTTAGCAACCACAAAAAAAAGGTTTTATCGAAGTACGATTAACACTAGAGGCAATCCTTTATTCTGTTATAACGGACAGTTTACTTTGAGAAGATATCTGCTAATTATAATGTATTCTGGTAGTTATTGTGTCTTCCATGGTTAGAAAATAGCTGATTAGCATATGACAAAGTTAACAGTTTCCGATCAATCAAATAAACCAATCTCTAACTGACAATGTCGACTATCGAAATATGAAAGCATCATCTGAAAAGCTATCGTCTCGTCTAAATGTCAACACGGTATTGACGTTATGATAGCGTCGTAAATAATCGCTAATATAATTTAAATTTAATTTGAGAATACAATAAAAAGGGATGAAAATCGACCACTTAGTAGATTAATGATTTGAATTATGTAACATAAAGAAATGAAGGATCGTTAGGTAAACATTTTTATTGTTCGGTCTGCGGAAATTTGCCGTCATATTTGAATATACATGTACATGGAATCGAAAATAACAAATAAGATGCAAAACCCAATGAGAATGAATAGAACATTCGACCTCCTGTAATAGTTTTAAAATACATTAACAAAAAAGATTATGTGTGTACATAAATATAAAATATACAAAGGTATAATATGTTTTTCAACTTGACACTTTACACAGATAACATGTGCTCACTCCTTAACAACCTGTAAGGATGAGTACGTTTTGTGCACGTGCATTATTTTGTCCCTGTGCCGCTAGTATATCACATGGATGTCATAATAATGAAACTACCGGTGTCCATTGCCACTTACGTGCTGTACTCATTGTCGTGGTTCAGTCCGTGTTAACCAGAGTATCCTTCAATCTCCTATATGATTCTTTGCACTAATTGACTTCGAGTAAGGTTGTATGTGATACACTATCTCAGCGAGAGTGATTGAGGTTATAGGTTTCATTCTGTGTCGGAGTTGATAAACAACACACCACCGTCGCCCATCCTTCAAACATCATAGGACGCATTTTGTAAAGGTTGCGAAGTTGAAACGCAAACCCCATGGTATACAGAAGGTATTCGTACGGAAGCGATGTAAGGCAGAACGATTTTGTTAAAGGGCTGAGTTCATGGTCGAGGACAACATTCAGAAACTCAGATCGAATTTCAAATATGTTTGATTTCTTTCACAATTTACATATATTTTTCAAATTACAGTTACCTTATTGTAGAGCATGTTCGAATACGTTTATTCGCCATGAGGTTTTTTTTAACAAGTACAGTTTTTATATATTTGTTTCGCTTTCCTATGACGACTCGGCCTTCATACTTAGTTGAGTTATGGCTTGTGAAATTGATTAATTGCCAGGAAAATGTTCAATGGTAAAGGAGTAACAATTGGAGGCTGGACCTTAGGACAAGGAAGTATAGTCGGCAGAGATACATGTATCATGTCTTTTCTGAACGAATCTTCAGAGTTGGCGCAATATCTCGCTCTATCCAAGACGAAAGTAAGACTTAATGACCCCGTGATCAAAGAGAATGCCAACAATCAAATATCACCAAATAATTGACTATTGATTATTGACCTCATCGGTAGAGACGATGAACAACAATTAATTTGGAATTAACTGAAGCTGTAAGACTTTGAAACCTTTTCATGAAATGATTCAATATGGAAGTCCTACAGGTGAAAATGAAATACGAATATATCTAATTGTAAAGATGTCTGTTTTCCCTTAAGGGAATGGCATATTGATCCGTTAATATATGTGTGCATGCTACCATAACAGTTAATCGAAGAACTTGTAGTATACATTGTAATATCTTCAGTATATAACAAGGGCCCGTCCATTCAGATCAGCAATTAAGTTTGACCTCCACGCAGAGATTAATATTAGATAGGACGGAGACCATTTGGCTATGTTGATTAATTCTGGAGTGTCACGCCTTCGCAGCAGTAAAAAGATTGTTTGATGGTGGTAATAATGGGGGCATCAATGGGCCAGCGACATGATGTGTCATCACTGGTAATCGGTAATATGACACTGCAGCAGGTAATAGTATTCTTGCTTAAGTTAACCAGATAGGCCCAGAGAAACACTATCGAATAAAAGGGTAGATAGGATGGAAACGACAATGTACAATCCAGAGAGTAACAATATGGGCAGTTAATCAATGCACGGGACAATTAATTACATGATACAATGTCATCACCTTCCTGTTCAAATTACAACGGTAACCTTATTTGTGAGAGCAAGGTTCGTGTGGGAATGAGTACCGAGCCGCTCTCCAAGCCTCATGAACCATCGCACTAACTCCGGTGTCCAAAACCCTTAACATAATCCTGTCGTCTCAGAACACTGAGATGATCCTATATAGGTTTTCGCTAGGGTGTGACCCCCGATATATGATTTATCTTATAGATAGTATGTAATCTATCAGACGTTTTATCTTTGTGATTGTTCATAAGGTGACGTCACGTGCCCCGTCGATCAGCTGAATGTCTTTGAAGTGGCGACCAACACCAACGCAGTCGTGAATGATGTTGGTTACAACGGCAATCTAACGTTTGATTGTATGTATGGGTACGTGTACCGGGGTGGGAACACGTCAGCCACGTGTGACAGGTACGGGGAGTGGAACTTTCTTAACAACGATACCATCACGTGTGAACGTGAGTAGACCTGACGCAATCAGTTAGAAACAATGAAAGCTTATTGACCTTTAAGGAAGTGTTATATATTTTAAAAAAGCAGTTTTGTCATAGAAATATAGAGATTTTACCGCATAATCTTGATAACATTATTAACAATTAACCGTACTTATTTGTATTGCCTCGCATGCATTATTTTATTTTATTGTTGCTTTTAAATAATCTATCCTGTATTCTTTCTTGTTATTTGATGGTAACTTATTAGTTTCGAATAAATCGGTTACTACTACCTATTTCTTTAATAGTGTTTACTATTATAGTTACTGCTCTAATAATTCCCACTACATCATTTACTATCTTTTTGCATTTTTATGATCTAGGATTTATTATTTATATTATTTATTCAGATTTGTTTTGAATTTTTACACTATCGAATACATTATTTACAGTTATCGTTTGTTTCCATATTGTCTTTAATAACAGTATAAACTGTCAGAATGTAAAGTTGTTTTTGTTAAGTATAGCACAAGTAGGACTTTAAAACAACTTAAACTTTATAATACAACAACAGGGGCGTGGCACATATTCAAAACCCCAAGGTCCGTATACAAACGGACCGTGGGGGTTTAATATTTGTGTGACTGACTCCTCTATCGTTACAGATACAAGGGTCGTATATGTCTTTTGATTTTATTTTTCTTTAAACTATTGGATTTGTTGGGACATTTAAAAAAATGTTTATGGTAAACTGTCCTATTTCCTGTTTGCGCAGTAATACTATGCAACACGACGGAACTGACAACGCCGAACGCATTCTTAATTTTAACGGGAGAAAATAAAGTGGATGACGTTGCGATGTATAACTGCAATATTGGGTACGAGCCCATTGGCGGAAACCTGTCACGTGTCTGTTTGTCGAGTGGTAACTGGAGTGGGACTGCGCCCTTATGTCAAGGTACCAGCTTACCCAATCAATGGAATGTTCTATGGAGTTTTTCCTGTGTTTAATGTGACCTAATGCATATCATACACAGGCTACACAAAGTTCCCTCTAGTTTCCGTTATCTGATTGTATTTCTTTGATAGCGTTGTTCACTGTGGTGACAAGACATGTTAAATGGATACGATACAGTCGTAAAGAAACGTTACCATACAAGACACTAATTCTTAACAACTAGGCACTTGGCTATCACATAGATAAAGATTCAATACATATTATATCATACAAGGGGCTAGTGGCAAAAATGTTGAATGTGACAATAGCCAAATCAATATATATATATATATATATATATAGAACAATAAAAATGGGATTCGTGCTGAGCAAGATCCCCCGAAAACTTACGGTAACACCCTTTCGTGAGACCAAGTAAAAGATCTACATTCTACAACATTACGCTTTAGTTTAAATCTGTTTCTATGAGATATCAAATGTCTCGCACATAAGTAAAAGGTAGGACGGCTCATTGATTCAGATTTTGTGGTTTTTGTATGTTGAAAAAGTGTAGTGAATTGTCGGAACCACCTTTATTTCAATATATATACTTCCCTATCGGGGTTTTAGCTGTGGCGACCACCACTGAAACCCTAACAACAATAACATCTGAAGCCCCAACAACAACAACAGCAACGACTGAAACCCCAACAACAACAACAGCAACGACTGAAACCCCAACAACAACAACAACAACAACTGAAACAACTACAAGCACTGAAGCGCCAACAACAACAACAACTGAAGCACCAACAAAAACAACAACAACTGAAGCCCCAACAACAACAACAACAACAACTGAAACAACTACAACCACTGAAGCGCCAACAACAACAACAACTGAAGCCCCAACAACAACAACAACAACTGAAGCCCCAACAACAACAACAACAACCACTGAAACAAATACAACCACTGAAGCGCCAACAACAACAACAACAACTGAAACTCCAACAACAAATGAACAACAAACAACAATTGCGGCAGGTAACAAAAAGTGTTCTGATATTTTATTTATCTCCTTTCAACCTTTGAGCATCCAAAGGTGAGTAGTTGAGTTCAATAAAGTATTTTCAGCTCCTGATTAGTCCTAGAAATAAGATATTAATGTGATCAATAAAAGTTGTAAATATGGTATATGTAGCGATATCAGCCTTACAAATACACCAACGTTACGTTAGTTACTGTACATTTAGGTGAAATTTACATGTGTGACCATAAAGAATTTCTCAGAAACAGAAAAAAATCGAAATGTGGAAGGGGGAACGGTTTTTAGGTTCTAAGCTATGTGAATGTCAAAACTTCGCGAATTCAAGTCTTGATCTGCTCTCTTTATTTTGTTCTGGAAGGAAGGGACAGATAACTCTGAACTGAATATCATTTACATAGAAAAAGATCAGAGGGTAAATAGCTCTTAGTAAAAGGTAATTGCAATACTCTAAATACTCGAGTAATGACACATAACTAGAACTATTAACAATATGTGTAGCAATATAACACAATACGTGACAAACGGTGTAATTAATCGAGTTGAATTCATCAGTATTCCTTTTATTTTGATCACCACCAATAGCCTGTCCTATCGTCGGTCTGGAAGTGCAGTTTGCAGAAATGACAATATCCAGTACAGGTGATATGGTGACGTATATGTGTCCGTCGTTGTACCCCCATATCTATGGGGATCTGACTCGGACATGCCAGGCGGACGGAACCTGGAGCGGAATAGCACCTGTTTGTGAGTGTGAGTATAATTTAGTCGTCTGTGATTGAAAGCGAGGTATCCCCTATCCGTCAGTCTGTAATTGCCTTTGTCCTTCTGTCTGTGTTTTGTATCTAGGAACTAGAAGCTGAAATCCTACTGCTATGTTTTATGAAGGACCTGTGAATAATTATAATTGTACCATTTACAAAGACACGTGGGAGGCAATTATGCAAAGTTTATGATAACGAAATGAACCCAGATTGTCTGACATTTTTTAGAAATGTTACATTATTAATCTGAATCATCAATAAAACATTAATACACGGTTGAAAAGAATAACACTGATATTTATATTAAAATAGACATTGAAATTCCTTTTTTTCGAAATTAACTTTTAATCAATCTACAAAACAAGTTTCTTCCATAAAGTGGTTCACAGATATGGATGTAGTTAAAATATAAAGAAAAAAATCACAAGTATAGTGCATATGGTAAAAGCAAATCTGTGGTGTCAAATTTATTAATGAATGGAAAGTATGGATAACATGTCCGGAAACGTTTTTTCTATTTTGCTTCATTTTCCTCTTCCGAGTCTTCTATCGTTCATTTTTTTATATGAGCCTCTTACGAAATAGCTAATTTGGTGACGGACTAATACGAACAATTTGGTTTTTTCCAGCGATATTAGTATATGGTTGTAAAGTATTTTCGAGCTTATGTCGTTAAAGTACAACAAAGTATAATGTAATATACTGAGGACGATATCGTGAGAATGATTAAGTTCAATATATATCTATCTTTAGTTCGGTGGCAAGATTTTCCAGCATACTGTAGCAAGTCCAATAGGAACAAACTGTACGCCTCTTCTGGCCGTTTTGTTTCTGTTTTCATACGAAGCTGAATTCATTGATGAGCTTATTAGTGCTGGAAACGAAAACCTAGTCATGTCCAACAATTGCACATTTAAAGTAACAACATTTTTTTTTGTCCGCATCGATACCACCCACAGCTTGACATCAAGGGCACCACAGAGTGCTACTATGTTGTATAAGCTTCCACTACCTACGATATGTACATGCCGCAGTTGATTCGGTACTCAAGAATATCCTAACTTCCGTGTTAGATGTCGACTGCTGACGGTGAAACACATTGTTACCAAAGATGCGGGTTGATGAAGACTATGAGCAAACTTTATGGTCGTTATCGGGTTATCGCAGGGGAAAAGGCTAGTTCGTGTTGTTATATAAAGGTTGAGTGCCTTATGGTTTTGGTGTCACTACCCTAGTTCTCGACGCGAGGACGTGGCATTCCTTGCAAGCAGCTTAGACGGCATGGTGTGTATCTTCGGTGAAGCAGATGACGCTTACTTGTCCGGAACATCTGGTCTTATACTCTTTGTACCTTTTCATGGTTTTCCATGTTAATCTCTCCTTTGTTCATATTTTCTTCTTTTTTCAGAATTTGAGTACGAATTGTTGTTTTATTGACACTTCAATTTTCTGTTGTTGTTTTTGCCATTATTATGAAAGAGAAAATAATTGCCATAAAGTTTTGTATTGAGATGATCTTTTTAAAAGCCACGTTATGAATTAATTTTAAAATAACTATAGACGTTATTGATTTAAGGCGACAGCGATTTCACCTCTATAAGCAACATCACCGTACGTTCAACATTTTTGTTTAAAAGTCAACACATTTGTTTGTTTTCAGACTGTCTTTGCCCGTGTTTCGACAACACCACCCTCCCCGAGCAGACACTCCAAGAACTTCTGCACGAATTAAAGGAGGCACTGACTGTTGAACCTTCCCAAACATCACTGGCCATTCGGAAGAAAATCAGCGTTTACGAAGATCGTGCGAGTGCTAAAGGTCTCGGGGCTCTAGGTGTGGCTGTGCTGGTGTGTGTCTTACTTCTGATCATCATCCCCGATATACCCCGCATCGTCTCAGATGTCAAACATTGAAAAGCAGATCATAAACCGGGCATTATAATAATCACGCATATCTGGTATGTTAAGATATCTCAAAATATCAACACATAGTTATCTATTTCACTTACAAACCTTAACATTTACCATATTTAATATTTCTTGATTATCAATCGATCCCGGTCTGAACATGTCATGTTTACAAACCAAGAGATACCTGTCATCTTTCATGAACAATGCAGCCCTAAACATGTTTACGATCCTTGACGCGATTACACTCTTTATGAAGTAATAGCAATCCTGAACATACATGTTTCTGAGAGAGAGAGAGAGAGAGAGAGAGAGAGAGAGAGAGAGAGAGAGAGAGAGAGAGTCTTATCGTCGTTCATACAGTGGATATGATCAATCAATTATTACATGTACCATGTACCACCAACAACTAGTAAAAGAGAGAGTGAGACACAGAACTGGTTAATAAAATGTCATGAATATTTTTAAAACCCATAAATATAACTTACACACTCTACACAAGAGTTCTGCTTCGGTAATTCGAACTCGGGTGTGGTGCCTCTTGATCATTTTTAGAGAGGCTCTGAAAAAGAGAAATAGGACTAGTGAAACAAGAGCGAGTGAGGATGATTTCCCGGTCAAGTGATCAATAAAATAAAATCAGACACGCTGTTATATAGATGAGGTATAATTATAGTTTAAAATCTCTGTTTGTTTATACCAATTTTTACATGCATCATCATCTGGTCAGATTGTCGCAACCTTGTCCATTTTACCAACAAATAAAGTTAACCATGAAGTATCTAGTAAAAATATATGTACAGAGCTACGACTTGCAACATACGTCTAAATATTTGTCAAATTCCATAAGTATTACACTAGTTCTGAAGGACCATTATATATCTAAATGCGAATCACGATGTGCTGGTACAAATACAAAGTTCTTGTATAAATCGCATTTTCAATTTTTCATAATCCTGGAATACTGTAGCTTGGAAAGCTTTGTTAGAAAGATGATTGTTGTACTATGTTTGTGTGTGAAGAAATTGCGAAATGAAAAATATGTCGGATGCAGAGAAATAAAAAGGAATAGAAGTATCTAGCTGAATATGCAGTTTACAATTGTTAACCCTTTCCTTTTTTCACACTTTGTAGAAAGTCATGTTTTGTCTATAGTTTATAATAAAATATTTGTTATAAATAAATGTATAATATTGTTTTGTTTTAATTACAATGATATGTAAATGTCTTTAACAAGTTGAACAAAGTTTTTCAAATACATTTGAATTAACATATTATTATGATTGAGAAATAGGAGCGTGGAAATTCGGAATTAACAATGAACCTACGATTTTCACCATACAGTGACAACCACTCACATTAACAACAAACCTACGATTTTCACCATAAAGTGACAACCACTCACATTAACAACAAACCTACGATTTTCACCATAAAGTGACAACCACTCACATTAACAACAAACCTACGATTTTCACCATAAAGTGACAACCACTCACATTAACAACAAACCTACGATTTTCACCATAAAGTGACAACCACTCACATTAACAACAAACCTACGATTTTCACCATAAAGTGACAACCACTCACATTAACAGCAAACCTACGATTTTCACCATAAAGTGACAACCACTCATATTAACAACAAACCTACGATTTTCACCATAAAGTGACAACCACTCGCATTAACAACAAACCTACGATTTTCACCATAAAGTGACAACCTCTCACATTAACAACAAACATACGATTTTCACCATAAAGTGACAACCATTTACAAATTTACTAACTGCACCGAAATGATGAATACAATTGTAAATGGATGATATGAATAGACCGGGTCCTAATCAACGTGTAGGAATGTTTTGAGTAAATACAGTCCGTAATTATGTATACAACCATAATTACAATGACAGTTCATAATAGGACAATTGGATACTTTCATACATATAGGATGTCACTTCTTGCCAATATTGTCGCGAAGAAAAACAATGCAAAGTATCGACATCTCGAAATAGTCTCTTCTGATTTGCTCATGCAAGACATAAACAGTCGATGATGGCATTTCAAATGACCATCGGGATGTACTGGGTGGAATTTTTTTCCAAAGGCCGGATGGATCGAGTTTTTCATTAGTTGAGGCCAGTTGCAGAAAAACACAAAAAACATACATGTAAACATATTTTTTCTGATTATTTACTGTTGAAATTCTGTTAAATTTAGATTCAAATTCTTTTAAGCGATGGTCAAAACTGTGTAACGATCAACGGTTTGACAGAACAATAAGATGTAGATGAAGGAGACACATTGGAACCAGAAGCAGTGGAAGTAACACGTAACTGGTAGCGTGGGGTAACTATTCGTTCATTATTGGAACGAATAAACAGTGACCTGTCATTAGCGAGGCACGATAATAAGACGACAATTCATCAGTCAGACACTATGCCGACACACTTCTTCTATCGACTGAATTGTCACGATTAGTCGAAGTATGTATCATTAATAGTCGATTTATTGTTAAAGATTTTTGAAACATAATAAACTCGACTAAAATTAGCTGGTTGCAGGAAGATGCCAACATAAAAAAAAGTATGTGGCAGAGATGATAAATCGCACCATTAACACAACTTTTTCATAAAATGTCTTTAACTTGGTGCTCAAATAAGTAAAACTTAAATGCTGTACAAGTGAATCGTCCGTGTGATATATATTATCTTACTTTACAATACACAAATACTCAAAAATATTAACATAGACATTTAGTGTTCCTTGTATAATTAATTGCGTTTTAACATTCGAACCAATTTCATTCCTGTATTGAATTCAATATTCTATACATCTTCATAACAGGGTTACTGTACCTCGTTGTAATATTATATGTAAATCATCCTAGCCATGTATATTAGTTCAGGAAATGCCCGATTGTATTTATAAAATAGATTTGGAAACAACAGCAGCACATTCTCCATTGTATAAAAGAGAATGAATCCTACCATGACATGCTTGACTTGACAATATGTATCGAAGGTCAGTATCAAAAAGGTAGAAGCAAATTGATTCACGCCTTCTTAGATATTTAAATTATAACTAGCCAATACTTGCTCTAGAATTGAATTTAGTAGCGTATAAAACACATCAACACACGAGAAAAGGTATTGCAACCACGTTTTTTCAGATTGGTGAATATATATCGTATACAAGTTCCTATATCACACCAGTGTCTGACGTTTCGATGACTTCAGTCCTATTGTAAGTATTATGTCGCATTTATCAAACAAATGACAAAGCGAACGAACATTTAGAGATTAAAAATGTATGAGATGAGAGTCGAATCGAAATGTCGAATCGGCCAAGTTGTTTAAGCGTAGGTGTCTTTAATTGTGAATCGAGATGAGGGGGACTCATATCCTATCTCGCATATATGGCCAGGTAATAAACAAAGCGTTAATAAAACCACTCACCGTTCTTTTGTTATCTTGTTCATTGTTTGCACCTTAGTGCATACGTTTTACTGTCATTTGTCTTGCGAGGGGGCCGAGTACATATACATTGTATGCATCTACTTCTATATAACAAAATTTGTTTTAATGTGTCTTTACAGTAATTAAACTTGACAAACCGTCGATCCAGATGTATAATTTTCCATTACTATAATGACATTTCCGAAACGATTTTTGCTGACTCTTTGTTCAATTCTGAATGTATGCATTGCGAGATGTTAATCATGGGATGTCAGTCAGTGTGAAGGACAAGTTTTGAATTTTATATTTATTAACATACAACCAATTCAAACTTAACCTTAACATTTCATTATACTAATGCTACTCCGTAGAAATAAGCAGAGAATGATAAGGCTGGATTGATGGAAAAGTAAACAAAGTTAACAATCAATTGTACTTAACAGCCTAGGGTTGATTTATAGTTTAATATCATAATCAGTTTCGTTTCAGAAGTCTACATTTCCTAGCACAAAAGTTGTAGCAACTTTACTTATGAACATAATATCACAACCTAGTATTAAGGAAAAAGTCGGCAGCATGGGGTTGTCATATATGACCTGATAAAAATAGTCTTCTTTAGCACTTTGTACATGTATAAATAGTTCACACACAAAACAAACACAATTTGAGGTCACATGCACACGAGCGCTCACACATACATACAGTGACACACACACACATGCTGTGTTTTATTCCTAAATGCATGTATGTTACACCTGTTTCATCTATTTTCTGTCACATTTTGATACATTCTGAAATATTCTTGATCATAAATGTTATTTGATTCAAAATAAATCCAGATCAGATCACCCACTTTGATACAACTTATTGATTTCCTACTAGGTTGAAAACATTAGATTTAACCATGTGACTTCAGGATTCAACTGAATCTCGAGTTTGACAGGTGCGCGACACAATATTTCGCATTGTCGTGATGTCAACATCATCGTGATAACATCAGAGTATTAAAATTCATCTTGACAATATCATATAAATATCTCATATATCAATCATTATAAATAAATATCTCATATATCAATCATTATAAGTATTTATCACAATTATCAAATAAGTCAATTTCACAAGTCATTTGAATGACTTCCCAGAGAAGCAGTGACACTTGTGAGAGACAAATGTGAAATGTCAATGCCCGTTTCGTTATACGTTGACTGTCGTCAATTATCCCTTGTCTTACCAACAATACTACAAGCGTTATCCTAAACACGCAAATATACCCTCAAGTATATCCTTCCTTTACTGTTTACTCCCCTAAAACCCCATTCTAACTGAAAGCGTTACACACTTTTCGTCGAAGATGGCATCCTTATTCCTCTGAAGTGTTAACGACATTTTAGCAGTTGCCGTGACGGATGATGTTGGCCATCGTATACGAACTTGCATCAGTACTCGAAGCCAAAATATCTCCCAGTGAAAATCTTCTTCACGACTGTAACTAATGCATCTGCTTTTTCCTGTATTTAGTAGGTAGTTGTCATGGTAACTACTTTAGTGATAAGGAGCTGCCTGTATTTAGTAGGTAGTTGTCATGGTAACTACTTTAATGATAAGGAGTTCCCTGTATTTAGTAGGTAGTTGTTATGGTAACTACTTTAGTGATAAGGAGCTGCCTGTATTTAGTAGGTAGTTGTCATGGTAACTACTTTAATGATAAGGAGTTTCCTGTATTTAGTAGGTAGTTGTCATGGTTACTACTTAAGTGATAAGGAGTTTCCTGTATTTAGTAGGTAGTTGTCATGGTAACTACCTTAGTGATAAGGAGTTTCCTGTATTTATTAGGTAGTTGTCATGGTAACTACTTAAGTGATATGGAGCTGCCTGTATTTAGTAGGTAGTTGTCATGGTAACTACTTTAGTGATAAAGGAGTTTCCTGTATTTAGTAGGTAGTTGTCATGGTAACTACTTTAGTGATAAAGGAGTTTCCTGTATTTAGTAGGTAGTTGTCATGGTAACAACTTTAGTGATAAGGAGTTTCCTGTATTTAGTAGGTAGTTGTTATGGTAACTACTTTAGTGATAAGTAGTTTCCTGTATTTAGTAGGTAGTTGTCATTGTAACAACTTTAGTGATAAGGAGTTTGCTGTATTTAGTAGGTAGTTGTTATGGTAACTACTTTAGTGCTAAGGAGTTTCCTGTATTTAGTAGGTAGTTATCATGGTAACTACTTTAGTGATAAAGGAGTTTCCTGCATTTAGTAGGTAGTTGTCATGGTAACTGCTTTAGTAAACAGCACTTGTCAGGATAAAATGTCTCTGGCAACTGCTTTTGTCACACATTCGAAAAGTCCATATTAGCTATTTCGGTAAACGTCTTGATTCTGACACAATAAACATTAAGTACGGATAACGCGTGATATGTAACACAGGACAGATGGGATCATTAGGACTGACTCAATTGTTGATTGGTTTTGTACTGTTTTACGGTCCATCGACAATAGGCGCTTACAAAACAGAGTGCATCATTGGAGAAAAAAATCAAAAGCAATCAGTTCTTGAGTTCTTGTTAATAAAGATATGAACTGAAAAGTGCGAGGAATGTCAATACCTCCTAGAAGGAAGCAGGGTAGCAGTACCAGGCATCACTCCCTGTTGATACAGACCGCCAAACCAATAATAAGTGTGTTCCAAACGGCCCAACAACACAGAAGATCAATTGGACCAATAAAAGGAAGGGAAAACATGTTAAAGGAAATACGACAACACATCAACATAAAGGTTAAGAATAGCTCTGGGTAGTTATATCATTTTGAAAAGACCAATAGTATTTCCTCAAAGTATACCGTTATCAGTGATATTTAACCTATGTTACAGCTAAGTCGACTTGCTTGCTTTACAAATGCACTACATGCAATTGTGATAACATGTTTTTGATTCAAAAGTAACGAAAGCGGTAACGATAATTCATAATTTGAAATCATTCCTGCCTTCATACCTCAACACCTGCAGGTTAAGAGAAAAAATAAACCTTCTGTGACGTAATTGATCACTGCAACATTTTGAATCAGTGCCTGTTCTTTTCTCAATTCCGTAATCTTTCCCGTCATACCGGAAAGATAACCAAACTGCTTATCTTCACTAATATTGCAAGTCAACCAAACATTCTACCTATTCTTTTTGCTGTGTAAAGTTTAAAGGGAATGTGTCGGGATTTAATGGTGTAGCGGTTTGTATCAACACTGTGTGTGCTTCTTAATGCTGCTACCCTCAATCTTCTTCCAGGTATTTGAGATATTCACTTGTTTCAGATAATTTAATTCAGTAAACGGCTACCTAGATTTATAATGAATTGACCACCTTATCAATAATTTAATTTAATTAGATATTGGCACATTGACATTTACTGGTCGATACCATGTTGAGCAATGAAAAAAAAATATAAATAAGACCAGACCAGACCATGTTTTATATGATACCTCTTAAGGAGGAAGTTGAACAGGGATGCATGAGATATGCGAATAAACCCCTAGCGAGCATACCAGTACGGTGTTACATATCACACGTGATCAGTATGGAATCTTACATGTCAAAAGAAAGAAAAGGCATGGGCTATCCGAATGTGACAAAAGAACTGCGTTCGTAAGGCAGTTGATAGGGATATTTTATCCTGACAAGTGTTGTTTACTGAAGCAGTTGTCGTGACAATAACCTATCAAATAGACAAAAAAAAATATCTAAAGCAGTTGCCGTGACGGCTGTAGTGGGTCATCGTATTTAAGTAACTGAGCACGTATATTACATATGTGTAATATTTTGTCTTAGTCATCACACTATTTTAGTAGCTTTGACCTAGCGACTGTGAAGACGAAATACGTGACTTTTTAAAACTGTGTGTCACACTTCTGATTGACGTTTAAGGATTCCCGTACCACTGCCCAAAAGTTTGGCATGACTATAGCTTTGATAAATCATTTTTGAAAGAAGAACAAACATACCTTGCGGTACGTTTATGAAAATAATTAAAGATGAAATAAAGAAAATATAATTTCGGTAGGATTAGACCAGAATTCGGAGCCTGGACTTCAGATTGTAATCCTTTCGCTCTAACGGACAGAGCTATTGTGTCAGCGGAAGAGTTCTAACCCAACTGTACTACTACAGTTTTATCCAAAACGAACTAGAGGGAGGTTACTCCACATACTAAAAACCACCGTGCTGTGGGACAGGAACCTTAAGCAACTACATTGGAATAGTTCTGCAATTTTCTCTGACCGTGTCACACTTCTGACTCGGTAAATGTGTCCTTCGGATCATCAAACGACACATGTCTATCAACATTGTTGTTCCGACTCATTATTTCGTCCTCCTGAATATGTTTAAGAATCCCATTTCTCTCCAACAATGGCGTCGTCGCTGTGATGAGGTCATCAGTCATGTCATCTCCTTTGGGCGGAAGGCCATTCTCGCGTTCCACAATCTCGTCCTCTTCGGGTCCAGCGCGGTCGTAACGTTTAAGAAACAGTTTCCACATTTTTTCGATAATATCCTGAACAATGACGGTATTAGCATTGTCAGAAATCTGCTTCAATATGTAGACGCCATCCTGTTTTAAATGCCCATGTATGAACAGATTTATTCGAGTTTTCTGAAGATGATTTCTTTCATATATTCCCGCCATTTGAAGATATTTCTTTATGAATTTGCTTCGTTGGAATGGAAAGACAGCAATACACAGTGTTACACAGACGTTTAAGATATTCAAAAATGTTAGCATTGTGTACCAAAACCAAAGTATAATAAAAAACTTTTCGTTGAATAAATTCATAGGTAGTACACACTGAAGTGTCCATCGGTGGACATTGTTCAATTGTCGAAGATCGAAATCGCACAAGGTTTGTCGTGGAAATCGTTCGGTCACTGTCCAATCATCTCCTCTTAGAAATCCTCGGATCACTTCGTAACCGTAGATGTAGAATCTGTTTCCTAAGAACTCGTTCAAGAAAAAAAGAAGTCCAAAACTGACACAGAAGTAAAGAAACCGAAGTAAAATTTTACACGAGATGAAATAATTTCCGTAATGTCTCCCACACCCAAAAACGAAATTTGTGCTAAAACTTTCTCTCAGAGAGGCACACGGTCCGCCACGGAAACGACTTATATTTGCGCAAAATAAGTCGATATATCCCGCAATGATGGTTAATCCTTTTTCCCGTTGCTCGGGAGACACGTCAATGGTTTTTTTCGCTGCTATACACATTTTCTTGAGCTCCATCCCAGCCTTAAGCATCAATAACTTCCATATCAGACGAGGAAGGAACAACAGAAATGCCATCAGAAATAGAATTAATGGAACCCATTGATAATACACGAGTTCAGTCGATTCTTCACGACGAATCTCGAAGTTTGACGGAATTTGCCGATTGAAAGGGATGTAGTATGTGTTCGATACATAACAAAGACTGTGGACGTATTTGACTTCCTGTTCCGTGAACTCATCCGGGCACCAGCAGTAGATTGGGTTCCCGATGTAGTCATCAGTCATCAGGTAGAGATTGTAGAAAGACAGAAATATCACAGTGTAATATCTGTTGGTTCGGTCTATAAAATTCTCATCGACTCTTCCTGTTTTACGTATGAACATAAACCCAAGGAACTTGTCAAAGCTGTAAAATAAAGATAAAAAGATGCAAATCAAACCGTAAAATGAAACATGTATCTCAGGGCTGTGTTAGGAATGGGAAAAAGTAAGAAATCTTAGTAAAAACGGGGGACCCACCTCACCCCCCTTGAAACTTTAGTTTGTTGTTTAAACAGACCAGGAACTTTCAAAATCATTGGGAAATAGGAGGAAAACAAAATATCACTTAAAAGAAAAAGAATCACATCCCTGCAAGTATTTAACAGACACCAAACAATTCTTTCGCGCTACAAAATATGTCCTTTGCTCGCTAAGTCAGGGTTAGAGTGTACGTTTTAATGTTCCCATTCAGACCCCAACAAAGAAATTGACCCCTCCCCCTCCCCCTCCGCCTCCCAAACCCACCCATCCGCCTCTCAAACCCTC
>NW_018405228.1:74817-111180 GCF_002113885.1 Mizuhopecten yessoensis
CAACCAAACCCTCGACCTTTCCCCCTCCCCTCCCCCTCCGTTTCCCAACCAAACCCTCGACCTTTCCCCCTCCCCTCCTCCTCCGTTTCCCAACCAAACCCTCGACCTCTCCCTCTCCCTCTCCCCTCTCCCTCCGTTTCCTAACCAAACCCTCGACCTCTCCCCCTTCCGCTCCCCCTCCGTTTCCCAACCAAACCCTCGACCTCTCCCCCTCCGCCTCCCAAACCCTCGAGACCTCTCCCCCTCCGTCTCCCAAACCCTCAACCTCCCGCTCCCATATACTTTGGGAAATCCTGTATCTACTACTGGTGTAAGTATGAAGCATGCATGGGGTTACATAATTACCTAAACTGTCAAGTAAGTGCGAGTCAGTGCGCAGTATAAGATATACTACAGAATTCGAATCCTCATTAATGTAATATCTATTTCATGAAAAAGGACGTTCCCGTTTATATATACTTTATATTTATTTCCGATATGTGAGCACAAACTGAAAGGTTGAGATAAATACTGTATACACCAGTATGATTCTCCATTGTGTGGTTTAACAACTTGTCGTAAACACGTCTACCTGTTGATTATACATACACATACCTGTTTGTACATTCAGATACTTCCGTACAATAAAATACAGATATATTTCATTTATAACATATTCGTTAAATATACTTACAAAGTGACAGCTCCTAGCTTTGGAATCGACATTTTGATATCTTCTGTGATATTTTTTATATGATTTCTCTTCAAGTAATACACTTTATCATAACGTTGAAGTGCAGGTAAATCGTCTACCTGTGTCGCACCTGCGCGATACCTGTACGAACATAGGTATATTGGCCGGTTTTTTGTCAGATTTTAAACCTCTTTTCTTACTTGGGGTAAGTGTCTACACAGTTCGGTGAATAAACAAACAGACTTTTTAACAATGGTTATTTTTAGAGCCATTTAAAAGGACTTGTATGCAATAGAGTTCCAACTTGATGGCAGCAGATCCGATTTTAGAGGTCACATTTCTTGTTCGGTGTGTGGGTGCCACAATAATGGGTCTGTCGACCTAAGTGTTGTGTTAGCTTACTTCTAAAATAAAGTTCAGGGAAAGTCATAGACAACTACAACAAGGTAAACGATTATGGGTGTGTTTAATATCTCAAATCTGTATGAGTGCTCCAGAAAAGAAATGTAGGATGTGCTATTTTTAGAATTTTGCATATTTTAATTAGGTGACATTTTTGAGATGCAGCTTTTGGTTTTTTACCGATTCCTGGGTGTTCATCTGATTATATTTGTTAAATTTGTTTTGATGTTTTCATTATCTCAATTAGATATACATTTGTAAGTGTGTTCAATAGGTAGCGTGCGTTGATCTGGCCGTAAAAAAATAAGTAATAAATTGATACCTGGTATCGTTAAATCAATGCCTTTAGTATCTTTGATAGGGTAAAAGTTATCATGTATGTATCTAGTCATGAGGAATTCTCAACGACTGTGAAGAAAGCACGACATCGCATGTAGCATTGGTTAATAATGCACTGGTTTGGGTTGTTTCATATCCGTATACACCCCAGCAATAGTTAATAAGTATCGCCCATCGTGATCGTAATAACACGTCATTTTTACCTCGTTTTGAAGTTAAGCATGTCATGCATCAGAGACAATGATCGCGTTGAAGTTGAAATGACTTTAGCCAATAGGTGTAAAGTGTCCGATTACGTCTGCTGACATTAGCATTGGATTTAAATGTCAAGATAATACGCTAATGGCAGTGATTGCATTGAATCATTGTTTAAATGGCGCTGATCAATATATCGATTATTTCGTCGATCGTCCTGATCCGCCACAGATTAGCGCTGCATGCCGGGACGTGCAGTCCTGAGTGTTGCCGTTTTGAAAATACTTTATGGGAGGTCTATTTTTGTTTTAATTTTATATATATCATTTTCGGATTTCGACTTGTTAGATTTCCGATTGGAATAGATATGCTGTAAGGTATGTGTCAGCTGCTGTAAGATACGGTAGCTGATGCAAACTGGTGTAAGATTTGCATCATATTCTTTAAGACTTGTGTCGTCTGCTATGACTTGAATCAACCGGTGTTAGATTTGCTTCAGCTGCTGTAAGACATGTGACGACTGCTGTAAGACCCGCTGTGACGGCTGTTGTAAGACATGTGACGGCTGCTGTAAGACATGTGACGGCTGCTGTAAGACATGTGACGGCTGCTGTAAGACGTTTGACAGGTGTTGATACACCTTAGCCAGCTGCCTTAAACCATTCCACCTAGCGTCCTGAAACCTGTTCTGCAATAACCCGCCGTTCACGTGTCGACGTAAGACTAGCATTGAGAAAATATATACCCAAAGAAACTGTGTCGGAAACCTCTGTTGTACGAACTGATTGCTCCACAGACGTGTTGAATATGTACATGTATAGGGCCTTTTGACAGTACATCAAAACAAAAATAAGATTTAAACAGATAAATAATCCATGCATTATTACGGTCTAGCAGAATGAATATTCATTACCTGTTGTTCTATGCCAATAAACATTATGGTATATGTTATATCGTTGCTGTTACAGAAGGGTTAGTCCGAAATAAATGACTATCAACTTAATGTATAATTAACTTAATTGATATTTCAGCCTCATCTATCTCCGTTTCACGAAGAAAAATTGAAAAAGATATATGTAGTCAGTTCTTTCGGACTATGGAAAGAAGGGATGATAAGGTAGTCTCGATCAATTCAAGTGAAATCAGTTATTGGATATTTTTGTTTAGAAATCGTAAATAGATAAGCATTATCTATCTTGCTATCGTATTAAGAATCCCTATCCCACTGTCCTGTGTGGGTTTTTTTCTGTATACGGAAACCACCCCTACACTCAGGTTCCGTTTCGATATAACTGTAGCACACAAGTCTAGGGTTCGAATCCTGGTCTAGCACTCTCTTAAGTGTTACACTCAGAACACTGCTGTTGAATATATTTTGATTATTTCATCTTGGGTTTTTTCTTATGATAGTCCCGCAAGGTAAGTTTTTTTTCCAGAAATGATTTATCAAACCTATAGTCATTACATGTACAGTTTTTGGCAGTGGTACGGGGATCCTTACTTAAGTGACACAGGGAATTGGATATAACAAAGTTTGTCATTAATTTAAAAACGTACTTTGAAAACACGTAAATAAATGTTATATCATTGATCTTTAAAAGAAATTGATTTTAATTCTAGTGGTGTTTATAGGTGACACTATAAAGAGCAATGGGGTCGTAGGATGTAACGATAAGGCCACTCTATGTCAATGCTATAACTTTAATCTGTTTCGATTAAACATAGTAAATAAGTTATGTTACTAATACTTTTAGGTTATGGGATTAAAATTCCCTGACAACTTGTACTGTGTTTTTTCCTGTATACGGAAACTTCCCCTACACTGAGTTCTTTTTTTGAAAACATACCGTCTTGGCGTGTACCTTTACGTGTTACGTTAAGGGAGGTAACTCGTATATTTTTTACTGTCTACCGTGCTCGTGTTGGATTACGTGAAATTAAGTGTAAGAATTAACGCAGACGTTCAATGTATTCTTTACATGGAACAGACTGTTTTAAAATTGAATGACATTTCCTCACTGGACTAGACACCACCACATCCCAGAACTTGTTTCTATTGTACGACGACAGTGTCCATAATATAATAACCTGTACGTGCCAGCATATATGTTGAATGACATTTCCTCACTGGACTAGACTTAAGTTATGTTACTAATACTTTTAGGTAATGGGATTAAAATTCTCAGTGCTCAGGCACTGGCAAATTATGTTGGGAAATTATAAGATCTGAAACAAATGAAATCATTATGACAAAGTTCTGATCATATGCATCTAAGGAAGTCATCAGAATGTGTGACTGTTATTAAAATTTTGCAAATTTTGTTTTTAAAGCTATATGAAAGAAGAACTACCTTGCTGTTTAATGGCTGAGGTGAATAGGTTAGGATTAAAGTTGATGTTTCTGGATACTCAGGCACTGGCAAATTATGTTGGGAAATTATAAGATCTGAAACAAATGAAAACCGGAATTTGTCGGATAGTTATATTATTATTATATCTTTGTATATTGGTGTGTTGCCTGACGAGGCGCGGCAGATGCTTGGCGCTCTCTTGGTGGGTTGTTGTAGTCTGCGTCAGTCATGATTCCATTTTGAGTAGAGTTAAGGCCCCTCTGCATTCGAAAATTTTGGCATTTGACAGAACGTTATATGTCTATTGTTACGGGGAACTCATGTTTATGATAAAACAGTATAATGCAGTGCCTGTGGATCAAAACATCAATGTTATTGTGACCTAAACCTGAATTACATGCGTCCCTGTACCTGACGCTGTACATATGTAAATGATAATTTGGCTACGTCACACTGTCCTTGTCATCATTTGATTAGGTATGTTGGTTATGATGCAAAAAGGCATTTATGCCTATTGCTAAATAAAGATTTATTTAGGAGGTCAACAGGTTAACCAGCGATGTCCTGAGAGACAGCGTCTAACCAAATGTATATATACGCAGGCAGTCAATAAGCCACCAACCAGAGCTGTCTTGGGAAACACAAGGCTAACCAAGGGTACCGAGGGAGTCAACAGGCTAGTCATAGTGTGTCAGGAGACAACTGGCTAACCAGAGTGTCGAGGGAGACAACCGGCTAATCAAAGATGTCTAGGGAGACAACATGCTAACCAGAAATGTCATGAAGACAATGGGCTAACCAGAAGTGTCTAGGGAAACCACTGGCTAACACGTGGTGTCTAGGGAGACACAAGGCTAAACAGAGGTGTCTAAGGAGACAGCAGGCTAATCAGAAGTGTCTAGAAAAACCACAGGCTAACACGTGGTGTCTAGGGAGACACAAGGCTAAACAGAGGTGTCTAAGGAGACAGCAGGCTAAGGGAGACAGTGGGCTAACCAGAAGTGTCTAGGGAGACAACCGGCTAACCAAATGTGAGTATATAGTCGTTATGGCGCTAACCAGAGATGTATTGGGGAACACAAGGCTAACCAAATGTACTAAGGGAGTCAAAGTCAACAGGCTAACCATAAGTGTCGAGGGATACAACAGGCTAACCAGAAGTGTCTAAGGACACAACAAGCTGACCAGAGGTGTCTAGGGAGACAACAGGCTTACCAGAATTAGGGAAACAACAGGCTAACCATATGTGTCTAGGGAGACAACATGCCAACAAGAGGTGTCTATGGAGACAGCAGGCTAACCAGAAATACCGAAGGAGTCAATAGGCTAGTCATCGTGTGTCGGGAGACAACTGGATAACCAGAAGTGTCTTGGGAGACAACATACCAACAAGAGGTGTCTAGGGAGACAACAGACTAACCATAGATGTCTGGGGAAACAGCGGGATAACCAGAAATACCGAGGGAGTAACAGGCTAGTCATAGTGTGTCGGGAGACAACTGGATAACCAGAAGTGTCTTGGGAGACAACATACCAACAAGAGGTGTCTAGGGAGACAACAAACTAACCATAGATGTCTAGGGAACTAGCGGGATAACTAGAAATACCGAGGGAGTAACAGGCTAGTCATAGTGTGTCGGGAGACAAATGGATAACCAGAAGTGTCTTGGGAGACAACATACCAACAAGAGGTGTCTAGGGAGACAACAGACTAACCAGATGTGTCTATGGAAACCACGGGCTAATACGGGGTATCTTGGTAGACACAAGGCTACGCAGATGTGTCTAAGGAGACAGCAGGACAACCAGGAGTTTTTAGGGAGACAGCGGGCTTACCAGAAGTGTCTAGGGAGATAAAAGGCTAACTAGAGGTGTATATGGAGACAACGGGCTAACCAGAGGTGTCTGGAGAAATAACAGGCTAACCAAAGGGTCTAGGAAGGTAATTGGCTAGCCGAAAGAGTCTAGAGTGCAACAGGCTATCCAATTAATAGTGTCTAGAGAGATAACGGGCTTATAAGTAGTTTCCAATGAGACAACTGGTTATCTAAAGGTAACAATTGAGACAACAAATTATGCAGAAGAATCTAGGGAGACAACGGATTTTCCAAGAGTGTCTAGGGAGACAATGAGCTAGCCAGAGTTGACAAGGGAGACAATGGGTTATCAAAAATGACTGGAAGACAACGGATTATCAAGAGGAGTCTAGGGAGGCAACGGGCTAACCAGACTAGAAGTGTCTATGGAGACAGGCTAACCCGACTAGAAGTGTCTATGGAGGCAACGCGCTAACCCGACTAGAAGTGTCTAGGAAGGCAACGCGCTAACCCGACTAGAAGTGTCTAGGAAGGCAACGCGCTAACCCGACTAGAAGTGTCTAGGAAGGCAACGGGCTAACCCGCCTAGAAGTGTCTAGGGATGCAACGGGCTAACCCGACTAGAAGTGTCTATGGAGGCAACGGGCTAACCCGACTAGAAGTGTCTAGGAAGGCAACGGGCTAACCCGACTAGAAGTGTCTAGGGATGCAACGGGCTAACCCGACTAGAAGTGTCTATGGAGACAACGGGCTAATCAGGGGTTTCTGGGGAAACAGTTGGTTATCCAGAGGTGTTTAGGGAGGCAACGGGCTAACCAGACTAGAGGTGTCTAGGGAGGCAACGAGCTTATCAGGGGTTTCTAGGGAAACAGTTGGTTATCCAGAGGAGTCTAGGGGGGCAACGGGCTAACCAGGGGTTTCTAGGGAAAAAGTTGGTTATCCAGAAGTGTTAAGGGATGCAACGGGCTAACCCGACTAAAGGTGTCTATGGAGGCAACGAGCTTATCAGGGGTTTCTAGGTTTCTGGGGAAACAGTTGGTTTTCCAGAGGAGTCTAGGGAGGCACCGGATTAACCAGACTAGAAGTGTCTATAGAGACAACGGGCTAACCAGGGGTTTCTAGGTTTCTGGGGAAACGGTTGGTTATCCAGAGGAGACTAGGGAGGCAACGGTCTAACCCGACTAGAAGTGTCTAGGGATGCAACGGGCTAACCAGGGGTTTCTAGGTTTCTGGGGAAACAGCTGGTTATCCAGAGGTGTTTAGGGAGGCAACGGGCTAACCCGACTAAAGGTGTCTATGGAGGCAACGGGCTAATCAGGGGTTTCTAGGGAAACAGTTGGTTATCCAGAGGTGTTTAGGGAGGCAAGGGGCTAACCAGACTAGAAGTGTCTATGGAGACAACGGGCTAACCAGGGGTTTCTAGGGAGACAGTTGGTTATCCAGAGGTGTTTAGGGAGGCAACAGACAATCCCGACTAGAAGTGTCTATAGAGACAACGGGCTAATCAGGGGTTTCTGGGGAAACAGCTGGTTATCCAGAGGTGTTTAGGGAGGCAACGGGCGAACCCGACTAGAAGTGTCTATGGAGGCAACGGGCTAACCAGGGGTTTCTGGGGAAACAGTTGGTTATCCAGAGGTGTTTAGGGAGGCAACAGGCAATCCCGACTAGAAGTGTCTATAGAGACAACGGGCTAATCAGGGGTTTCTAGGGACACAGTTGGTTATCCAGAGGAGTCTAGGGAGGCAACGGGCTAACCCAACTAGAAGTGTCAATGGAGACAACGGGCTAATCAGGGGATTCTGGGGAAACAGTAGGTTATCCAGAGGTGTTTAGGGAGGCAAGATGCTAACCAGACTAGAAGTGTCTATGGAGACAATGGGCTAACCAGGGGTTTCTAGGGAAACAGCATCCAGAGGTGTTTAGGGAGGCAACAGGCAATCCCGACTAGAAGTGTCTATAGAGACAACGGGCTAATCAGGGGATTCTGGGGAAACAGTAGGTTATCCAGAGGTGTTTAGGGAGGCAAGATGCTAACCAGACTAGAAGTGTCTATGGAGACAATGGGCTAACCAGGGGTTTCTAGGGAAACAGCTGGTTATCCAGAGGAGTTTAGGGAGGCAACGGTCTAACCCGACTAGAAGTGTCTATGGAGACAACGGGTTAACCAGGGGTTTCTAGGGAAACAGTTGGTTATCATGAGGTGTCTAGGGAGGCAGCGGGCTAACCAGACTAGAGGTGTCTAGGGAGGCAACGGGCTAACCAGGGGTTTCTAGGGAACAGTTGGTTATCCAGAGGAGTCTAGGGAGGCAACGGGCTAACCAGACTAGAAGTGTCTATAGAGACAACGGGCTAATCAGGGGTTTCTAGGGACACAGTTGGTTATCCAGAGGAGTCTAGGGAGGCAAGTGTTAAGGGAGGCAACGGGCTAACCCGACTAGAAGTGTCTATGGAGGCAACGGGCTAATCAGGGGTTTCTGGGGCAAAAGTTGGTTATCCAGAGGTGTTTAGGGAGGCAGCGGGCTAACCCGACTAGAGGTGTCTAGGGAGGCAACGGGCTAACCAGGGGATTCTAGGGAAACAGTTGGTTATCCAGAGGTGTTTAGGGAGGCAACGGTCTAACCCGACTAGAAGTGTCTATGGAGGAAACGGGCTAATCAGGGGTTTCTGGGGAATCAGTTGGTTATCCAGAGGTGTTTAGGGTGGCAACGGGCTAACCCGACTAGAAGTGTCTATAGAGACAACGGGCTAATCAGGGGTTTCTGTGGAAACAGTTGGTTATCCAGAGGTGTTTAGGGTGGCAACGGGCTAACCCGACTAGAAGTGTCAATGGAGACACCGGGCTAATCAGGGGTTTCTAGGGAAACAGTTGGTTATTGGAGACAACGGGCTAACCAGGGGTTTCTGGGGAAACAGTTGGTTATCCAGAGGTGTATAGGGAGGCAGCGGGCTAACCAGACTAGAGGTGTCTAGGGAGGCAACGGGCTAACCAGGGGTTTCTAGGGAAACAGTTGGTTATCCACAGTTGGTTATCCAGAGGAGTCTAGGGAGGCATCGGATTAACCAGACTAGAAGTGTCTCTGGAGGCAACGGGCTAATCAGGGGTTTCTGGGGAATCAGTTGGTTATCCAGAGGTGTTTAGGGTGGCAACGGGCTAACCCGACTAGAAGTGTCAATGGAGACAACGGGCTAACCAGGGGTTTCTAGGGAACAGTTGGTTATCCAGAGGAGTCTAGGGAGGCAACGGGCTAACCCAACTAGAAGTGTCAATGGAGACAACGGGCTAACCAGGGATTTCTAGGGAAACAGTTGGTTATCAAGAGGTGTCTAGGGAGGCAGCGGGCTAACCCGACTAGAGGTGTCTAGGGAGGCAACGGGCTAACCAGGGGTTTCTAGGGAACAGTTGGTTATCCAGAGGAGTCTAGGGAGGCAACGGATTAACCAGACTAAAAGTGTCAATGGAGACAACGGGCTAACCAGGGATTTCTAGGGAAACAGTTGGTTATCAAGAGGTGTCTAGGGAGGCAGCGGGCTAACCAGACTAGAGGTGTCTAGGGAGGCAACGGGCTAACCCGACTAGAAGTGTCTATGGAGGCAACGGGCTAATCAGGGGTTTCTGGTGTCTAGGTAGGCAACGAGCTTATCAGGGGTTTCTAGGGAAACAGTTGGTTATCCAGAGGTGTTTAGGGAGGCAAGGGGCTAACCAGACTAGAAGTGTCTATGGAGACAACGGGTTAACCAGGGGTTTCTAGGGAAACAGTTACTTATCCAGAGGAGTCTAGGGAGGCGACGGGCTAACCAGACTAGAGGTGTCAATGGAGACAACGGGCTAACCCGACTAAAAGTGTCTATGGAGGCAACGGGCTAATCAGGGGTTTCTAGGGAAACAGTTGGTTATCCAGAGGTGTTTAGGGAGGCAAGGGGCTAACCAGACTAGAAGTGTCTATGGAGGCAACGGGCTAATCAGGGGTTTCTAGGGAATCAGTTGGTTATCCAGAGGAGTCTAGGGAGGCAACGGATTAACCAGACTAGAAGTGTCTCTGGAGACAACGGGCTAACCAGGGGTTTCTAGGGAAACAGTTGGTTATCCAGAGGTGTTTAGGGAGGCAACGGGCTAACCCGACTAGAAGTGTCAATGGAGACAACGGGCTAATCAGGGGTTTCTAGGGAAACAGTTGGTTATCCAGAGGTGTTTAGGGAGGCAACGGGCTAACCCGACTAGAAGTGTCTATGGAGGCAACGGGCTAATCAGGGGTTTCTAGGGAAACAGTTGGTTATCCAGAGGTGTTTAGGGAGGCAACGGGCTAACCCGACTAGAAGTGTCTATGGAGGCAACGGGCTAATCAGGGGTTTCTAGGGAAACAGTTGGTTATCCAGAGGAGTCTAGGGAGGCAACGGATTAACCAGACTAGAAGTGTCAATGGAGACAACGGGCTAACCAGGGGTTTCTAGGGAAACAGTTGGTTATCCAGAGGTGTTTAGGGAGGCAACGGGCTAACCCGACTAGAAGTGTCTATGGAGGCAACGGGCTAATCAGGGGTTTCTAGGGAAACAGTTGGTTATCCAGAGGAGTCTAGGGAGGCAACGGATTAACCAGACTAGAAGTGTCAATGGAGACAACGGGCTAACCAGGGGTTTCTAGGGAAACAGTTGGTTATCCAGAGGTGTTTAGGGAGGCAACGGGCTAACCCGACTAGAAGTGTCTATGGAGGCAACGGGCTAATCAGGGGTTTCTAGGGAAACAGTTGGTTATCCAGAGGTGTCTAGGGAGGCAACGGGCTAACCCGACTAGAAGTGTCTATGGAGGCAACGGGCTAATCAGGGGTTTCTAGGGAAACAGTTGGTTATCCAGAGGAGTCTAGGGAGGCAACGGATTAACCAGACTAGAAGTGTCAATGGAGACAACGGGCTAACCAGGGGTTTCTAGGGAAACAGTTGGTTATCCAGAGGTGTTTAGGGAGGCAACGGGCTAACCCGACTAGAAGTGTCTATGGAGGCAACGGGCTAATCAGGGGTTTCTAGGGAAACAGTTGGTTATCCAGAGGAGTCTAGGGAGGCAACGGATTAACCAGACTAGAAGTGTCAATGGAGACAACGGGCTAACCAGGGGTTTCTAGGGAAACAGTTGGTTATCCAGAGGTGTTTAGGGAGGCAACGGGCTAACCCGACTAGAAGTGTCTATGGAGGCAACGGGCTAATCAGGGGTTTCTAGGGAAACAGTTGGTTATCCAGAGGAGTCTAGGGAGGCAACGGATTAACCAGACTAGAAGTGTCAATGGAGACAACGGGCTAACCAGGGGTTTCTAGGGAAACAGTTGGTTATCCAGAGGTGTTTAGGGAGGCAACGGGCTAACCCGACTAGAAGTGTCTATGGAGGCAACGGGCTAATCAGGGGTTTCTAGGGAAACAGTTGGTTATCCAGAGGAGTCTAGGGAGGCAACGGATTAACCAGACTAGAAGTGTCAATGGAGACAACGGGCTAACCAGGGGTTTCTAGGGAAACAGTTGGTTATCCAGAGGTGTTTAGGGAGGCAACGGGCTAACCCGACTAGAAGTGTCTATGGAGGCAACGGGCTAATCAGGGGTTTCTAGGGAAACAGTTGGTTATCCAGAGGAGTCTAGGGAGGCAACGGATTAACCAGACTAGAAGTGTCAATGGAGACAACGGGCTAACCAGGGGTTTCTAGGGAAACAGTTGGTTATCCAGAGGTGTTTAGGGAGGCAACGGGCTAACCCGACTAGAAGTGTCTATGGAGGCAACGGGCTAATCAGGGGTTTCTAGGGAAACAGTTGGTTATCCAGAGGAGTCTAGGGAGGCAACGGATTAACCAGACTAGAAGTGTCAATGGAGACAACGGGCTAACCAGGGGTTTCTAGGGAAACAGTTGGTTATCCAGAGGTGTTTAGGGAGGCAACGGGCTAACCCGACTAGAAGTGTCTATGGAGGCAACGGGCTAATCAGGGGTTTCTAGGGAAACAGTTGGTTATCCAGAGGAGTCTAGGGAGGCAACGGATTAACCAGACTAGAAGTGTCAATGGAGACAACGGGCTAACCAGGGGTTTCTAGGGAAACAGTTGGTTATCCAGAGGTGTTTAGGGAGGCAACGGGCTAACCCGACTAGAAGTGTCTATGGAGGCAACGGGCTAATCAGGGGTTTCTAGGGAAACAGTTGGTTATCCAGAGGAGTCTAGGGAGGCAACGGATTAACCAGACTAGAAGTGTCAATGGAGACAACGGGCTAACCAGGGGTTTCTAGGGAAACAGTTGGTTATCCAGAGGTGTTTAGGGAGGCAACGGGCTAACCCGACTAGAAGTGTCTATGGAGGCAACGGGCTAATCAGGGGTTTCTAGGGAAACAGTTGGTTATCCAGAGGAGTCTAGGGAGGCAACGGATTAACCAGACTAGAAGTGTCAATGGAGACAACGGGCTAACCAGGGGTTTCTAGGGAAACAGTTGGTTATCCAGAGGTGTTTAGGGAGGCAACGGGCTAACCCGACTAGAAGTGTCTATGGAGGCAACGGGCTAATCAGGGGTTTCTAGGGAAACAGTTGGTTATCCAGAGGAGTCTAGGGAGGCAACGGATTAACCAGACTAGAAGTGTCAATGGAGACAACGGGCTAACCAGGGGTTTCTAGGGAAACAGTTGGTTATCCAGAGGTGTTTAGGGAGGCAACGGGCTAACCCGACTAGAAGTGTCTATGGAGGCAACGGGCTAATCAGGGGTTTCTAGGGAAACAGTTGGTTATCCAGAGGAGTCTAGGGAGGCAACGGATTAACCAGACTAGAAGTGTCAATGGAGACAACGGGCTAACCAGGGGTTTCTAGGGAAACAGTTGGTTATCCAGAGGTGTTTAGGGAGGCAACGGGCTAACCCGACTAGAAGTGTCTATGGAGGCAACGGGCTAATCAGGGGTTTCTAGGGAAACAGTTGGTTATCCAGAGGAGTCTAGGGAGGCAACGGATTAACCAGACTAGAAGTGTCAATGGAGACAACGGGCTAACCAGGGGTTTCTAGGGAAACAGTTGGTTATCCAGAGGTGTTTAGGGAGGCAACGGGCTAACCCGACTAGAAGTGTCTATGGAGGCAACGGGCTAATCAGGGGTTTCTAGGGAAACAGTTGGTTATCCAGAGGAGTCTAGGGAGGCAACGGATTAACCAGACTAGAAGTGTCAATGGAGACAACGGGCTAACCAGGGGTTTCTAGGGAAACAGTTGGTTATCCAGAGGTGTTTAGGGAGGCAACGGGCTAACCCGACTAGAAGTGTCTATGGAGGCAACGGGCTAATCAGGGGTTTCTGGGGAAACAGTTGGTTATCCAGAGGTGTTTAGGGAGGCAACGGGCTAACCCGACTAGAAGTGTCTATGGAGGCAACGGGCTAATCAGGGGTTTCTAGGGAAACAGTTGGTTATCCAGAGGAGTCTAGGGAGGCAACGGATTAACCAGACTAGAAGTGTCAATGGAGACAACGGGCTAACCAGGGGTTTCTAGGGAAACAGTTGGTTATCCAGAGGTGTTTAGGGAGGCAACGGGCTAACCCGACTAGAAGTGTCTATGGAGGCAACGGGCTAATCAGGGGTTTCTAGGGAAACAGTTGGTTATCCAGAGGAGTCTAGGGAGGCAACGGATTAACCAGACTAGAAGTGTCAATGGAGACAACGGGCTAACCAGGGGTTTCTAGGGAAACAGTTGGTTATCCAGAGGTGTTTAGGGAGGCAACGGGCTAACCCGACTAGAAGTGTCTATGGAGGCAACGGGCTAATCAGGGGTTTCTAGGGAAACAGTTGGTTATCCAGAGGAGTCTAGGGAGGCAACGGATTAACCAGACTAGAAGTGTCAATGGAGACAACGGGCTAACCAGGGGTTTCTAGGGAAACAGTTGGTTATCCAGAGGTGTTTAGGGAGGCAACGGGCTAACCCGACTAGAAGTGTCTATGGAGGCAACGGGCTAATCAGGGGTTTCTAGGGAAACAGTTGGTTATCCAGAGGAGTCTAGGGAGGCAACGGATTAACCAGACTAGAAGTGTCAATGGAGACAACGGGCTAACCAGGGGTTTCTAGGGAAACAGTTGGTTATCCAGAGGTGTTTAGGGAGGCAACGGGCTAACCCGACTAGAAGTGTCTATGGAGGCAACGGGCTAATCAGGGGTTTCTAGGGAAACAGTTGGTTATCCAGAGGAGTCTAGGGAGGCAACGGATTAACCAGACTAGAAGTGTCAATGGAGACAACGGGCTAACCAGGGGTTTCTAGGGAAACAGTTGGTTATCCAGAGGTGTTTAGGGAGGCAACGGGCTCACCAGACTAGAACTGTCTATGGAGACAACGGACTAACCAGGGGTTTCTGGGGAAACAGTTGGTTATCCAGAGGTGTTTAGGGAGGCAACGGGCTAACCAGACTAGAAGTGTCTATGGAGACAACGGACTAACCAGGGGTTTCTGGGGAAACAGTTGGCTATCCAGAGGTGTTTAGGGAGGCAACGGGCTAACCAGACTAGAAGTGTCTATGGAGACAACGGACTAACCAGGGGTTTCTTGGGAAACAGTTGGCTATCCAGAGGTGTTTAGGGAGGCACCGGGCTAACCAGACTAGAAGTGTCTATGGAGACAACGGGCTAAACAGGGGTTTCTGGGGAAACAGTTGGTTATCCAGAGGGGTTTAGGGAGGCAACGGGCTCACCAGACTAGAAGTGTCTATGGAGACAACGGTCTAATCAGGGGTTTCTGGGGAAACAGTTGGTTATCCAGAGGTGTTTAGAGAGGCAGCGGGCTAACCAGACTAGAAGTGTCAATGGAGACAACGGACTAACCAGGGGTTTCTAGGGAAACAGTTGGTTATCCAGAGGTGTTTAGGGAGGCAACGGGCTAACCAGGGGTTTCTAGGGAAACAGTTGGTTATCTAGAGGTGTTTAGGGAGACAGCAGACTAACCATAAGTGTCGAGGGAGACAATTGGCCAACAGGAAAAGTTTAGGGAGACAACGGGTTTCCTGAAGAGTTTAAGAAAGAAGTGGGTGATCCAGAAGTGTCCATGGAAACACGGGGCTATAGAGAATGTTTATAGGACAGCACCGCCAATAATAGAAACATAGGAAAAGACCAGTGTATGGGTCTTTGAATGACTTTAAATAATGATAGGGAATTCGAGTTTAAAAAAAAAGGTTATTGTACATATTTATTTTCATTACAGCAAGCACAATTTAGTTCTTAGGTTCGGTATGTGTGAACATTATTCCGAAGATTTAGAGTCATCAGGCAGTGGTTCCAAGCTCTTTAGTTCGCAGCCCTCAATATTGACGATAACAAATCCGTCTTCAGTAGCACAAGACGATTCAGAGACATCTTTAACCGGCACATCTTTAACTGACATCTCACAACTCTGGATAGGTTTAGGCGTACATGTATTTTGCGCTTGAGATTTTAGCTTGCTTAGAAAAGCACGTTTGCCTCTTGCCATAATTTCTTCTTTTCTCAAGAGAATATTCTCCTCTCGCGCTTTGAACTCGTGGATTTTAGCAGAAATGGAATCGTGTCGCGTGCGTTGACGCCCGCGGGCAAGCATCACTCTCTGTTCTACTCTTCGTGCATCTTCCTTCAGCTTTTTGTGATCTTTCGGCTCCCACAATTCTTTCTTTCGATGGAATGTGGACGTGCATGGTTGTTTTGTTACAGATTCTTTTTTCTCGACCTTTTCCTTCTTAATGGGCTTAATGGGTCCGTGGCAGACTTCTTTAAGAAAAGAGTTTGGAAGACGTCCGTTGAAAAGTAAAGTGACCAAGTAGGAGGTACCGTAAGACCAATAGTTGGGACTATATCCAGGATGGAGGCGGAGTTTAGCCGCGGATTTATTCCGTGCGGCAACAGGTGGTAGTCGGTCTCGAAATGCCTGCGCACACGAGGTGGCGAAAGGAAATGCTAATCCATCGACCTGAAACAAAAAAAATACATGAAGTTTAAGATGTTTTACATAAAATACGTATTCAATATTTTGTGGTATACTGAAAGCCACCGGTAGGTTTGACGTAAAGTTTGATTGATGGTGAAATTAATTACCCTATGGAATATTAGATATGTATAAATATAGCATCACGTAGTATTTTTCTGTTTGATTCTTGTTCTTCTGGAGGCCTTATGAAAGCAGAAATTATTAAACATTAATAATTGGGTAACTTTTGTTTCTGATTGATATTAATGATACTGTTGATATTATAGTTAGAGCATGTGTGTGAGTTACATGGTAATTGTGCTAGGTTTGAATATGAACAGTGAGATACGGCGCAAAAAGAAGCTGCTCGCATAATAACAGAATTTCCTTCGTGTGATAATTTACGTTTTCTAATCCATTTCTAATCCAAGACAATGAAGATATCTCCAACTGTTGTATCAGATTTATAACAATTTAACTCTTGAATATTGGCGAAAATAACCGTGACGCTCCATTTCGACTCACACCACACTTTATGCATTCTTCTATTCATCCAAAACTTTTTACTGTTTTTACACTTACCCCCGCCTATCTATAGTACTTTGTGCTTAAGTTTCAGGGATCGTGACTGCAATATTTTATATCCAAACTCAGACACCAGAGTAGTTCCCTTGTGAATGGTACAGTATGTAGAGCTATTTGGTTTGTTTGTGTTTTACGTCCTATTAACAGCTATGATCATTGAGATGATTTGGTTTGTTTGTGTTTTACATCCTATTAACAGCTACAGTCATGTATGAACGTGCCAGGGGTGGTGGAGGATAGCCGGAGTTACCAGAGAAAAACCACCGACCTACACGTAGCTACGGCCAGCACCTGGCGACTGCCCAACAAAGGCCTCGAACCCGCGACCCAGTGGTGGAGGGTTCATAGTACATATGTAGCAGAATGTCAGTCGCCTTAACCCTTTTAACTATATTTAGAATGCAAACTTTTTACGAATGAAAAGGTTATTCTGGTATATTCTAAATTCGTTGAGTCAAATTTGGAAATAATTTCAAATCCAAACAGCCGTTTGATTTCTTCATAAACAGGCAAAACAAAGGAAAATGTCATTTTCCGATATCCATTATATGATTGACATTTTACCGGACCCCAAATGGACTAGCAGTTTCATCTTAAATCTGTTTCAAATTCATATAGAGTTTGACGTGATTTACTAAACACACAATGTAATTATAGTACGTGTATCACTGCAGACTTTTTTTTAGAAAAATAGGCATGTGACCTAACGCCTTTTCACGTCAATCGGGCAATCGAACACCGGGCGTTTTGGTGGAAGGCGAAAGCGCTATCCTTTTTTTTTTTGCTGCCAGATCAGCTCCCACGTGGAAATGTAGGCATAATTTAATTCTTTCCTGCAAATGTAGTGTAAAACTCCAACATGTGTTTTTTGTTGTTATATAACGTTACGCTCAAAATAGGAAATACTGTTAGTTTCATTGCATTCATCATCACTTGTCTTTTAAATATAACGAAGACGTTGTCTTCCTCTCGTAAGTTTACAAGGATACGCCCTGAGGAGCATAAAGTGCTTAAAACGTTGTTAATTGACATAATTGACATAATTTAATATATGACAGGATGGTTGCCATAATATGACACATATAATTGACACGCAAACAACTTACCTGTCTGGTCCTGGTGGAGACGTTTGGGTGTAAAGAGCTGGGCCCGGGGATGTTAAGCGAGGGTAGAAGGACCTCCGTCATGGCTAACGGTCTCTACCGGGGGATGTCCCACGAGATTCACTTCCCATGGAACGTCTAAAACATCCATGTTTTAGCTTTGATAAGCTTACCAGCCATGTTGTCCTGCCCCGGAAGTTTCCAAGTAGCAAACCATGTGATTTGGGCTGTCCATTGTGACGTCATTGCCTCAGATGCATTGTGACGTCATCATCTTTGTTTGGCAGTCGGCGCATTAAACTGATAGCTTCTACTGGGCATAGGTAACATCAAACTACTAATATGATAAAAGTTTCTTAAAATCTGATTTAAATAAAATAGCTTTGTCTTGTAAATTTACATGTATAGAGGTGAAATAATGAAGACTCATCGTGGCGTCACCGAAATATGGCCGATGATAAGAAACTAATACAATTGTCTCCCGATGACAAACATTCGCCAACTAATAATAATTTTAAATCGTTCACTTCTGCGACGGTTCTGTACTTTAGAACCAATGTCCTACTGCAGGTAAGCCACATGGGAATTTCACGGTAATTAACCTTCTCTTAATTTTGCTTTGGATATAACTGTGGTCGTACTGGGCCAGATCCGGGTCAACTGGTTAGAGAGACCGTTTTGTGCCAAAGATCCGACCCGGCCTGCTCCCTGCATGAGGATTTACATTTTTAAAAACTGCTGTTTGTATCTATGTATAGTTATTCGTCGAGTTAAATTCAAATGCCACTGGTTAGCTCCCTTCATACACAATCAGCCAATATGCTCCTGACAATTCGCAATCGTTGGTAAGTTCCCTTTAGATATATATACCTATACCGTACACACTAAGCTAACTATGGCACTACATAATTCGTTGTAACTTTAACATCCGTTTTGAAAAGTTAAATACGTGCATATGATAAACTTCCTGTTCAAGAACTTCCTGTTCATCTAAAAGGCAAAGTATATAATGTAGTTTCAACATAGCATGGTGCCATATTTTTACATAGTTCTTTACATGTGCTTGCAATATCAAAGATATACTTCAGGTCAAAGGTCAGATTTTTTACCTGCAACAATTACGAAATATATGCAGGAAATAACGGTGGCTGATTTACGATATTTCATTGTTTCGTCTTTTCGACCCAAAACTAAAGAGGATACTTCATTAATAGTTTGCTCAGATGCCGTTCGTCCGTTTCCCTTTTTTCGCGAAATAGTCATAGATGGTATTGTGTTCTGTGACTAAGACTTAGAAATGCCGGAGTAATATGTTGGAACTGGACTGGGACGATCGCCATCGACCAGGTACGTAAGTCAATTGGTTTAAACGTCCGTCTAGAGGTTGGAGGTCCCGGGTTCTAATGGTTCGAATCCCGGTCTGGCCGTGTATTTATACTCAACAAAGCAGCCATTAACCACTACTTAAACCTATAAACGGTTTATCGACCTCCGACAGATATCATTTACCTCCTCCTTAATCTCATCTTTCTCACATGGATAATGCATTCCATCACATGAACTATAAATACGAGCATCTTTGCATATGATAATTTCTAAACCTTCCTGACACGACCTCCAGTTATCTGCGTCATAAGTTTCTGTTCGGAACCCGTCTGTCACCATTATTATCCCCCACTCCCCTTGAAAATGTCAAAGCCATTCCAGACACATTCCAGAACTCACGTCACGGTGTCATTCCAACGTTAAACAACTACATGCGTTGTTCACATATCGTCTGCTCATTTCGCTCTTTGAAACCCCCAATGATTATACATACGATTATTTTTACCGAAAGTCGATCTACACCACTTAAACGTGTCAAATTACTCTGAACACATTAGTTTAGGTCCAAATATAGTTGCAACAAATGTTCAGGTCCCTGTGATTGCGAACGCTGGAGAGACATTTTATATTTATATATATAAGTTGTCGTTTAAATTACTTGAACCGAGTGACACTGATACCGATATTTATTTTTTATTTTTAACGAAGCACCGGAGATTGCGCTTGTGAGAGCTTACTTCTTACTTCGCAGCAGACATCAAAAAACATCCGAAGTCCTGGTGATGGTTAAATATTTTTATATATTAAAGAAATTTACTACAAGTGTTTCTCAGTTACTTAGAAACTCTTTGTATCATTTCTTTTAAAGCTAGGTAAGATATTTAAGTGTCAAGTTTTTAACTTTTCAAATATGTTAAGAAAATTGAAGACGTAATCTCCCATATTTACATTTGCTCTGTATCCTTCCATTGTAATGCATTGCGAAGGCAAATGATGTTATGAGACTATAACAACATTTGCTATTGTAACGTCATCAATCTCTATTGTGACGTCATCAATTTCATTGGTGTCAACACTTGATTTGCTGGTCAAAAACTGTTCGAAATAACTAAATAAAGCATAACTACTCTATAAAAATGTAAATATAAGTAATGAATATTTTAGCAAATATTGTTATGATTATATAACACACATTTCTGTCGCTGATAAACTTACATAAAGCCCTACCAGACTTATGTGTTATAGGACCATAACAACATTTGCTAATACATTGATTGCTTAATTATAAGTTGAATTACAGAAACATCCGTACAATATAGCAGGCTGTAAACCTTTATCAAATATATCTAACTCACAATCAATTGACGAGCTGTGTTATCTTAATTTCATATGGCACGACACATTTCCTAAATCCTTTATCATATAATTCTTTGGTATTCCTTTGTGAAAATTTGTTTCTAGTCAAGCGAACTCCAAGATGCACTGTACTTAAAATTAATTTACTATTTTACCTTTCCCACCTGTTTCCGTTCTGGTTAAAGTGAAGATTATCGCTGCTTTAGTTTTATGAATATTGACTTTAAGACGCCATTTATTGGCATATTCATTAAACATGTTTAATTGTTTTGAATTTGGTTTGCTGAATCTGTGAGAACTATATCATCTGCATACAATAGCACATATACAGCTATATATAATCTGGGCATCCCATTTAACTAAAATAACTTTCTAAAACAAGTTTTAAGATAACATGTGTGTATGAGTACTTATAGAACGTATTTTAATACGTGTTTGTAGGTGGAGGGGAATTGTCGGTAAGGGTGACGGATAGAATGTTTTGTATCTTTATGTATTGGGAATTCATGCAACAATAAATACTTATTACATTTTATTACATAGCATACAAACTAAATAAAGTCATATTTGAAACAGATACGGTATACTTAAAGGATTTTGGCCACGATTTTTCATAATTTCATATTTTACGGTCATTTGATCATTGAATAACGAGCGTTATGATTAATTTGTCTGCAATCCCGTGAGAATTATAGGACAATAACTTTCCAAACTTATATTTCTGTTTTTAATTTCAGTTTTTCTTATATTTCCAATTTCATCCTTATTTCAAAGTCAAATTTCGCGTTATCTGTCAATGGGGACTGTTCTTGTGATGTCACGAGTACACGTACGCGACCGTTCCCGGCAAAAAATATAGTTTGTGGAAATAATCACAAAATCATCAATTTAATTTCAACAATTTAATCAACATATTCCACCGTGAGGATACTCTGCGTTCATACAACATAACTACCTAAATTGTTGCGAGTTACATTGATCGATTGTGGATTGGGTTCTTTAATCCTGTAGCACGGATGGGTTACTACGAGGGATGCGTATTGTTATTGATGTGGTGATTTTGTCTGGAGACGAAAGGTGAATTTAGCGATTGAAATATTGTAAGGAATCCGGGAGTAACCGTGTTTGTAAAATGAAGATTTATTTTGCGTTGATGTGTTATTTTCTGGCAGACGACATTTTTTTCGTGACGTCAATAATACACTTAATAAAGTGACGTCGATCAAAACGACGTCATTTAGACACGACATCACGAACATGTTCTTCATATCACTACATCAATGGGAATGATGTGAGAATTATGACCTAATATCTTTCTATTTTGTTTGGTAAGGTTACATAGTGGCAATGCAGAGCAAATGGAAATATATATATACTACATGGCTTTATACATGTATGTCTCTGATTTGAAGCAAAAATATATGTAGTGTCTCTCTCCGTACTCAGATGATGGACAGGTCAGGTGATGCCCATCTATACCTGCACATTTTGAACGTGTTACAAGGTCACATGATGTGTGACGTCATAGTGGCACAACTTATCCGATATCCTGATCATTACGTGTACACATTATGACACTTTTTTACATATATACTGGTATATTAACTGCATAAAGGGATTGAACGGCGATTTTTTTTTATTTTATTTTTATGCCGGTATGAACGTAAATCTGTTACACCCATATTGCATCTCATGTTTAATATGGATGTAACCGATTTGCGTTCATACCGGCATGAAAATTAAAATACGCCGTTCAATCCATATATTTACATTTTTACTGTAGAATAATTGTTCAACTTTTTATTTATTTGTCTTAAATCATTTATTTATTTACTGCGTTTTGCATATGCGTCGTACTTTAAACGACATTGAAGAACAGCCCTATTTAACTAAAATTGGCGCCAGTAATTAACCATAGTCAATTGAGCGTTTGACGCAGGGGCATATTTTACTATAGAACATTTGTTTAACTTTATTTATTCGCCATGATATCCGAAGGTTATTCTATGACGTCTTAAGTAATCAACGTGTTACGTCACGAGAGTTTTTTACTTTCATACTCAAACGAAATGCATTTCTGCTGGTAATGTTCATATAGTTGGTTACAGCGCAAATGTAAATATAAAAGTGTAAGTAATGACATCAACCAGAGACGTATAATACGTCGCTGCATTAACCAATATCTATGTTGTATGGGTAAAATCATCAATCGACAAATAATCACAGAAATATAATCCGTGCCTGCATCAACTTCATTCAATGTAACTTCAAGATGAGAGACAGTAAAACACAGTTTAGTAAACACCTAAATATCTTACCTTTGAATTAAAGGGTATGTTAATTACCTGTATGTGTTACCACGTAATATATATAGCCAAAGGGCATTTACGACACCCACGGGTGTTACCTGTGAATGTCATTTCCAAAGGGCATTTATTACTAATCAAGTTCAAGTTCTTTATCAACTTTAAGTCTTGCGACTTATCAGTGTAAACATATACTAAACAGGATATTTACATATGTACAAAAAGCCACACTGGTTACAGGAGAATGAACAACACACATAAACAAACTGTCACATATCTGATACTTACCAAGATTACATAGTTCTTTAGTATTCTGTGCATTAAGTAATTGAACAAGCTTATATACACTAGGGTTATTTCTATAGTAACATTTTAAATGCTTCCGTCTCAAATCTGTATATNGTGTATTAAGTAATTGAACAAGCTTATATACACTAGGGTTATTTCTATAGTAACATTTTAAATACTTCCGTCTTAAATCTGTATATCTTGTGCAAACTAAAACAAAATGAAACTCGTCTTCTATGTCATTAAGATTACACTTTGTACATAATCTATTAGTTCTAACAGTGCCAACATAACGTCCAGATTCAATGTTTAATTTGTGAGCTGACAGCCTAAGTCGAGCAATTTCTTTCATATAACCGATATTAACTGATTTTGTTAGATACGATTGTAGTAAAATTGTACTGTTTAATTCTCTGTAAAGCATACCTTTAGACATACCTGTAATTAAACTATATCCCTCTTGATTAAAAATGTCAAATAATCTTGCCTTAATAATTAAAAAAGTGAAATTGTTTCCATTCTGAGCGTCCCAGATATATCCTAAGCCTAAACGATACAATTGATCTTTTATTTCACAGACCCATGGATCCTTGATTAGCAGCATATTTTCATAACAGGATTTCAAAATACAGTTTTCGGTATTGAGCAATTTAAACCAATATTTAAATATTTGTAGTTTCCTTGTTACATGCAATGGATAACGGCCTAGTTCGAAATATACACAATATACCATCATATTCGGAGTGGATTTGCGCACACCTAGCAACTTTTTACAAAAATCTACATGTAGTTTTTCGATGTCGGGGCCTTTATGAAATCCCCATACTTCTGATCCGTAGTTGACTATACTACTGACATAAGTATCAAACACTGCTAATTGAGTCTCAATATTAAAATACTGTTATTTACATACACCCAATAATGCTTTTCTTCCTTGTTCAGATATGTAGTTGTCCCATTTGTTGAAAGAAAAAAAAATGTTTTATGCGTTTTACGTTAGGCTAGTAACCTGGACCGAAAACTGACGATTTGAATAAGGTAAAAATGTATGTGCATCAAATACAATACAATATTAACATTTTTTTTTATGAAATTTCTAAATTAGAAAGTATTATTATTTTTGTAGTAAAGTTTCGGATATGATATTTATTGAATAGTTTAAAATATCAGCATGAACATTATATTTAACAATACAATTTCTTCAGGGGCGGATCCAAGATTTCGTGATAAGTTGTGGCACACTATTTTCAGAATAAACCTTCCAATTTTATCATATACATGTCAACCGAGACCGCCACTAAATCCAAACTAATTCAGTTCCTGTTCATGAACATTGTATTAAAACAAACGCAAAACCAATGTTGTGAAGCCTGGTTGAATTGAATGCCACCTACGAGACCGAGGCAAACTTCTTTTCATTTTCGAGTTTGAATTTCTCTTATAATTTGATGCAAGCGATGAGTGGAGATTTTGGAACGCGTTTCTTGTCTGAAAAATATGTATATAACAGTTTTCGCTTATTTTTACAAAATGTAAAAAATATCTTGGCCAAAATCCTTCACAAGAATACTCCAGTGAAACCACACATATGAGAAAGAAAGTTGACAGTATACTGAAAGTATTTGGATTGTTATTATTTAAGGATTGAATCCTGTTTTGTTGAGGTTTATGGGGTATAATCCAGTACACTAATAATACTAATAAGTTTTTGAAAGGTTTGGACGAACATAAAGCTAATGGTGTTGATGAAGTTAGTGCTAAGCTGTTGAAAATGGTTCATGCTGAAATAGCACCGTCACTTACCTATATCATAAACCTAAGTATCCGGTCTGGTAAATTTCCAACACATGTACAGTGGAAGATGGCAAGAGTTACCCCCCTTCATTAAAGTGGTAGTACTGCTGATGTTAGCAACTACAGGCCAATATCGGTTTTGCCAGTACTGTCTAAAATTATTGAGAAACATGTGCACAGTACTTTTTTACAAATATCTAACTGCTAATGATCTTATAGTATCATCGCAATCAGGTTTCCGTGAAAGTCACTCATGTGAAACTACACTTTTGAATATTGTCAACTCCTGGGCAAAGAACATAGATGATGGTCTTAATAGAGGAGTCATACTTTTAGATTTTAAAAATGCGTTTGATTTGGTAGACCATGATGTTTTACTTAGAAAAATGGCTCTGTACAGAATCGAACAGAATTCATTGTCATGGTTTCAATCTTATCTAGACAACAGGACTCAAGTAGTATCTCTTGCAGGTCATATGTCAGAAGCCCGTACAATTACACATTGGTGTGCCTTCAAGGATCAATTATTGGTCCTCTTATGTTTTTGATTTTTATAAATGACTTGCCCCTACATGTTGTATCTGACACTGATATGTATGCAGACGACTCTACCTTATCTGCTGTTGATAAGTCGTTAGATAACATAAACAGTCTATTGAAATCTGATTTAGACAATGTTAGTGAATGGTGTATTGAAAATAAAATGATGCTAAATGTCAAGAAAACAAAATGTATGTCCATTGCCTCAAAACAAAAGCAAAAATGAACCTGTTTAAATTTAGAATTATTTATGTGCAATGAACCCCTTGAACAAGTTTGCAGTGGAAAACTGCTTGGTGTACATATCGATAATTGATTGACTTGGGGAAGTCATGTTACATCTGTTTTATCTAGAATAAGGCAAAGGTTAGGGTTATTGAGACGTATAAGCCCATATCTACCTACGGAAGGAAAGCTGATTTTTTTTAAATTCTTGTGTTTTCCCACATTTTATGTATTGCAGTACGGTATGGTCAGGGTGTACCGCAAATTTAATGGGCAAGCTGCTCAAGACTCAGAAGCAAGCAGCTAGACTAATTTTAAATATACCATTTGACACACCTTCTAGGCAAATGTTTGAACTTCTTAGATAGATGCCGATTGACAAATATTATAAATACAGGAGGTTGTCCATGCTTTATAATTGTCATCATCAGGTTGTACCTGAATATTTATCAAAGAGTGTGTCTCTAGTGCGAGATGGTCACTGTAGGAATACAACATTTGCTATTGAAAATAATTTTAATGTACCAA
Organism: Mizuhopecten yessoensis; assembly: GCF_002113885.1. Taxonomy (NCBI): domain Eukaryota; kingdom Metazoa; phylum Mollusca; class Bivalvia; order Pectinida; family Pectinidae; genus Mizuhopecten; species Mizuhopecten yessoensis. Next base: position 100,566 of record NW_018405228.1, read on the forward strand.
AACATAGAACTGTTTTTTATTCCAGACACTTTTTTATTGACAGTATTAACGACTGGAATGTTTTACCCAGTGACCTAAAGAAAATAGACAATTTTACCACTTTCAAACGAAAACTTACTAAATACTGTATAGCAATGTCTTAGATTTTAACATGTTTCTCCATGTAACCAAAACTTGTTACGTTCTAAATAGACTTCTTATCTAAATCATATTAATATTTTAGATTATGCTACATTAGCGTATAACTATGTCAATTTTTATTGTTTGCTATATTAGCATGTATGTATATTAGGCACATGCCATTTAATTGATGAAATACCTTTGCATGAAACTTTGTGCATTCTGTTATACTCTTAACTAAGATAACTGTGATATAACCTTATATATGTCGATTGCATCAATATATAAGTAACTTTTAACTAGCACATGTATTTTACTAGCAAGATTACCATGTTTATTTATATATCGATTGCGTAAATATGTTATTTTATCTAACACATGTATTTTACTAACAAGAGGACCATGTGGAAGATTAGCCTTTGGCTAAACATGTATTTTATCCTCAATAAATAAAGTTTATTATCATTATTATTATACTAATGTTATATCACATCTTATCGAATAGTACTTAAATGTCAAAGCTACAAATTAGTGTGTGTTAATTAGTATGTGTGACAGGTAATGACAAACTGATGATATTCTTAAACTGTGACTTCGTGGATACTCATAAACTTATGAAAATATATTATTCTGAATGTGTGTGTTTGTACATGTAAACGTTTGCATGACTGCATGGATTTGTTCATGTACATTGCGGCGATGAATAGCAGAAGCTCCTCAGAAGATATGTAAATCATCAACTGCTATTCATTGCCACAACGTACATGAAAAAAATCCATTCAATTCATATATTTACGTTACGATGAACTACAATAAAAAAAAGTTAGAACATTTTTTGTAAATTTAATATTTTGGATATTAGTATCGGACAGAAAACCATAAAAAAGGAACAGCCAGAACTCAAGCCTACACACAAACTTCAAATGTTCGACTAAAATTATATCTAGAATCTAATATAAACACTCGATATTCCTTTCATTTTTTAAAGTTGATCTTATTTGATGTTTTTTCTCATTAAAAACTGCATATTATATATTCAAAAAAAGTGTATGTCCGCACTATTTCAAATCATCGGTCGCCATAGTATCTCGGGTGGTAATACCGACGGCCTTTATTTAAGTACTTTTCAGAAAATTGTTAGCAAGAAAATGATACCGTTTTTTATTTGTTTCACATTAAGCTGCATAAAAAGTTGCTTTCTTGTCTTATCCGAGATACGACTTATGATTATTTCTCAAAACAAGCTGTAGCTAATCCCTGACTAATTCCCTTTCTATTCCCTAGGCCCTATACCCGCTGTACCATAGTAAACAAGGATAAGTTGTCTTACTGCGAAGACAGGTGCTCTTTGGCTTCTATTGTGGCGCGTCAGGAAATTAAATAAATTAAACGAATAACTTTAAAATTATTAAGCAGCCTGCAAAAACTTCGCCTATTTTTTTAAAATTAAACTTTAACATTCTTCGTGGAGATATGTCACTGACTGTACTTTGGAAGCGACCCGCCATTTGACCTATACATATTGGTTATCACAAGAACGACTTTGGAAGCGACCCGCCATTTGAGCTATACATATTGGTTATCACAACAACGACTTTGGAAGCGACCCGCCATTTGAGCTAGACATATTGGTTATCACAACAACGACTTGTTCTGCTGTACGATTATTAAGCATAATAAGTTCAGAATCCAAATGTCAACCTTCCCGAGCATAGTATCACCTCCACTTGTATCATAGTTAGAGCGAAAAACTTATTAATTAAAGAAAGGGATTTTAGTGGTTATGAGTATATTCAAAGAATCAGATACAATCACGGACTTAGATATTATCTAATTCCCTGATACAATAAAACAAATAAGTCAAAGTCAAAACACAGTAAACAGAGAATCATACATTATCGCATGGTGCTTGGCTCAAAATAGGTTTTTTGAAACTTCGTTTTGTTTGAAGATTCGCATTTGTTGCGGAACACAACTCGAAAATTCCCTTTTTAAATCATACTAAATTTGATTTTATCATAACGTGTTTACAATAGACATTTTTTGAATGCTTAATATATATACTTAAAATGAGAGGACAACTACCGATTAGTTTTTTAATAATACCAGGGATAAGGCAAGGCTGTTTAATTTCACCGTTTATGTTTTTGCTTTGCCTCGACATGATGATGAATACATTGGACGTTCACAAAAACCTCTAGCGATAATGTATTTTAGATTTTACCAATGGTGTCGGCCTGCCAAGCCATAAATAACAATCAATCAATCAATATTTTATTATGGTGTCACGCATCATTAAATTCATAAACAATCATTTATAAAATATCATATACAGCGAGTTTATATAAGATGCCCAGCCGATATCGGCTTATCATACACTTATAACTATTTGTATGTATATCATGTGTAAAATGAAAATGAAGACCTAGCATATATGCAAATAAAATATCCTCATAGAGTATTACATGTAAAAAACTGATAGAATAGTAGAATCACATATCTTTCTTCATCACATTACAGTTAAATCAATATTGCGATACATTATAATTTACAATTGTATATTTACACATTTAAAAGCGACCGCCTCCGTCTCATCATGAAGGAAATTGTTTTAGAAAGTGAAAATTGAAGCGCATTATCCTGCAGTAAATAAAACAACTTTTCAGTTGAAGTAAGTTCATTAATATAACTAAAGGAGTTCACTGTGTTTTTGAATAGATCATATCTGATATCACTATACAGAGGACAGTCACAAAAGAAATGAGACTCATCTTCCACTATATTTAAGCAAAAAGGGCATTTCCTTTGCTCTACTGGCAAGTTACTGTAGCGTCCAGTTTCCAACATTAAGGGGAGACAACCGAGTCTGAGTTTAGCGCGGTTGCTCCGATTGTGACGTGGTATAAGTGACGTTATATAATGTTCCGTTATCTTGTCCTTTTTATATCTTCTGTATGTTCTTAGTTTACTACTTGCAATTCTGTCGTTCCATAATTTCGAGAACCAAAATGTTTCGTCATTCCACGGACTTAGATAACTATCTAATTCCGTGGTCATTCCTGTTAATGGAACCACGGACTTAGATAATTCTGTGATGGAACTGGTAATTATGTGTATATCTCTGTAGTTTGGTTTTAACAGATACGCGAGTGTGAAGTATTTTTGATACCTTAAGTTTGTTTCCTAAATTTCGGACACGCCCTTCCTACGAGTTAGGTTAGGTTTAAACATGCGAGTATCGTGCTGTTGAGACATAATGTATAGCTTGAAACTTGAAGAAGAAAAAAAGCCCTATACGTCATTGCTGATCCGTAAATATGCACAAATCACATCGGTTGGCAAACTTAGCATGAGCATAAGGAACTTGATTAAAACAACTTAACAATATCTACAGCAATTATCACACGAAAACCAAAGAGTGCCGGAGATGAGTGGAATAACAGAGGAACACAAACATTGTTATCAAGTTTGAAGGAATTTGGCTAATATTTGCTAGAGTTGTTAAGCGGAAACTGCAGATAATGACGTTTTTCGTTAATCAAGGGGCCATACCTCTGCCAAATGGAGTCCGATTAAAGTGGTTGTCAAACTTGGCCGAGCCCTTAATGCGTTGAACCCTATTACCAAGTTTGAAGACAATTGGATAATATTTGCGAGAGCTAATGAACAAAAACGAAGCGCGGCAGATAATGACGTCTTTCATTATTCAAGGGGCCATAACTCCGCCAAATGGGGTCCGCTGAAAGTGGTCGTTGAAGTTGGCCGAGCTCTTAGGGCATTTAACCATGTGACCAAGTTTGAAGAAAATCGGTTAATATTTGTTGTAGCACGGAATTAGATCTAAGTCCGTGGTTGTAGTTATTGCACAGAGAGACAGACAGACCCAAATTGATATCCCCCGTTTCGGTGAAAGCGGGGAATAACTAATATCATGATTCAGTCTGTGGATGAGCTGAAGTTCGGTAAAATATTACAAATATTGTCTGTCAGGTCCAAGTGATTACATAAGAAGACTTTGGAGTCCCACATATGTTGTCAGATTTACAGCAAAACAAACACATGAACATGCGTTAATTCTTACGCCCCTTGACCTGTAATCATAATCATAACATATATATAGTCCACGTTATATAGTCTCATATACAACTCAACTCGCAGAATCAACTCAGGGAAAAATAGAAATTGTAATAATTCACGGATGTCCGTACTATATCTAATTTAAGATATGACAAAAAAAAGTCTGCGTATATTGACAAAAATTTCAATTCTAAAATTGTATTTTAGTTTCTTTTAAAGGCCTCGGACCCCAATGGAAATAAGCTTTTAGCTTTTTGGGTTATCCTAGGTAAAAGGCTGCAATTTAGATAAAAATATCCAATCTATTTGATCTCATATAAGTTAACCAGTGCTTAATGTTGTTATTTTAAGATAGAAGTACTTTTTACTGTAATATGCCTATTTTTACCTGAATAAATATTATTAAACGCTACTTCTCACGACGTCTTGCGCTTTAAATGGTTTTGAATGGTTACAGGTTTACTCACTTACGGAATTCTGTGGTTTACTAAAGTAATTTTCTATTTCTGTTTTATTTTATTAATGTAGCTTTATTTGTCGAACGATTCGGCGAGTGTACTTAACTCAGGGTAACTACTGTGAAAATATGTTGAATATTAATTATACAATCTCATAATTAACAAAAAAATCCAGCAATCTGTTGCATGAATATCCTTGGTTGGTAAAGTCATACCCCGACAAAAATTCCAGAGTTTTATAAAATCGTAGTGTTGTGCCGTATTTACTATGAAAGTGAACATATGACGTACTTCCTATCACCCCCCGCACCCTAGCGAGATGAAAGATAAAGACACAGGGATAAATATAACTGAGAACAGGTCGATACCAGTCTATAAGTTGATTTCATTAGCAACGGGCGCGCTCCCATACCCACGGCAATGGGCGAGAACTATCGTCAGTGTGACGTCACAACTATCTAATGAATATTCAATACGCAGCAGCCATCTTGCTTGAGCCTAACAAACAAATCTGTCACCGAGCATGTTGCCTGTATAGGTCTGTCTTTTTACTGGATCTGTAACTCTTTACTACCTACTAACCCTTCTTATTTAGCATGGGGATGTGGTGAAGGGTTTAAGAAACGCATCTAACATGCTTTTAGGCGTGATTTTGCTGGTTTGTGGTGTTGGACAGGGATTAAGTTATGGGGCACCGCTTCACAGCCAGTTTCCACTGGGTACCGTGGGTAAGTATCTTTCAACATCTGCAGCTGTGTTGTGGTTTACTTGTGGTCATTTGATGTCGTGTCTGTGTCCTAATGGACTTAGTTATATGTACCCCGGTCGTATATGTACCTGTCATGGAATAGCCGGTCGTTTTGGACCTGAGAACCGATATTTATATCATCAGGTGAAACGGGCACCAAGAAGCCATTGTTGTGGAGATGATGATGCTGACCCAGGTTGACATTTGACCTCGTGTATATTTGCACGCGCCTGAAGCTCGAGCTAATTAACAATACCAATTAACACTGTATTCTGAATTATATTTCTATACTTATTTTCGTGTGTGGTATGCACATTACCCTGCCTGCTTAACACATAGTAACTACACTTAATACCACCCTATGCTTGATGGTAAATGGTGAATGGCACGGTATCAAGGACTAAACATATAGTAATAACTACTAGTAGTATTAACTACTTAATACCACCCTATGCTTGATGGTAAATGGTGAATGGAAATATGGTATCAAGGAATATTACACTGACACTTTATCCTTTGATTAGAAGGTATTTTACTAATATATATCATATATCACCTAACGAGAGACATCATATGAAGACACTAATATCTCATTTCAGTTACTAAATGATAAATTATGATAATAAAATTATTTTTATGGAACATTACACATTTGTTTTGTGTTGATAATAATGGTTTGTTTTGTTTATTGGAATAAATTTGAAGAGAATTGTATATAATTTAAAATATATTAAATATATAGGTTTGACGTGAAATAATAAGGAGACCCAAAAGTACTTTTATCAACATTGTTTTTAAAGTTGTGGGCCTTCATATATTATAAATGTACAGTGTAACAGAAAAAGAGTAGTGACAGTACTTCTGTTAATCCCTATAATACAGACCATCTGTAAACACAAGTTCCTGTGTGGTGAACAGATCTATTGATGGGGTGATTATGAAGATCTTATCCATAACATACAGGTCATGATCATGTGTGATGAATACATGTTTTTTCTGACAGTCCATGTGTGATAAACACTTGTCTATGATTCCAACAGTTCATGTCTCATGAATACATGTGTATTTGTACAGTTCATACCTCATAAATACATGTCTATCCCATGACAGTTGACATACAAACATGTGTAATGAACATGCATCTGTTTTCTCTGATAGTTCATACATATACAGCCAGCAACTCTTCGGCGGTCCTCCCGCTGCTGCGAGCAACAGGTTAAAAAAATCTGTCATTTGGCGGGCGACTGAGTACCAAATCACCTGAAGCTAACTGTATTTGGTGAACACCTGTCTATTCTAAGTCCTTGTGTGATTAATTAAACGCCTGACTATTCCGACAGTTCATGTGTGATGAACACCTGTCTATTCTTACAGTTAATGTGTGATGAACCCCTGTCTATTCTTACACAGTCCATGTGTGATGAACACCTGTCTATTCTTACACAGTCCATGTGTGATGAACACCTGTCTATTCTGACAGTCCATGTGTGATGAACCCCTGTCTATTCTTACAGTTAATGTGTGATGAACCCCTGTCTATTCTTACACAGTCCATGTGTGATGAACACCTGTCTATTCTTACACAGTCCATGTGTGATGAACACCTGTCTATTCTTACAGTCCATGTGTGATGAACCCCTGTCTATTCTTACAGTTAATGTGTGATGAACCCCTGTCTATTCTTACACAGTCCATGTGTGATGAACACCTGTCTATTCTTACACAGTCCATGTGTGATGAACACCTGTCTATTCTGACAGTCCATGTGTGATGAACCCCTGTCTATTCTTACAGTTAATGTGTGATGAACCCCTGTCTATTCTTACACAGTCCATGTGTGATGAACACCTGTCTATTCTTACACAGTCCATGTGTGATGAACACCTGTCTATTCTGACAGTCCATGTGTGATGAACCCCTGTCTATTCTTACAGTTAATGTGTGATGAACCCCTGTCTATTCTTACACAGTCCATGTGTGATGAACACCTGTCTATTCTTACACAGTCCATGTGTGATGAACACCTGTCTATTCTTACAGTCCATGTGTGATGAACCCCTGTCTATTCTTACAGTTAATGTGTGATGAACCCCTGTCTATTCTTACACAGTCCATGTGTGATGAACACCTGTCTATTCTTACACAGTCCATGTGTGATGAACACCTGTCTATTCTGACAGTCCATGTGTGATGAACCCCTGTCTATTCTTACAGTTAATGTGTGATGAACCCCTGTCTATTCTTACACAGTCCATGTGTGATGAACACCTGTCTATTCTTACACAGTCCATGTGTGATGAACACCTGTCTATTCTGACAGTCCATGTGTGATGAACCCCTGTCTATTCTTACAGTTAATGTGTGATGAACCCCTGTCTATTCTTACACAGTCCATGTGTGATGAACACCTGTCTATTCTTACACAGTCCATGTGTGATGAACACCTGTCTATTCTTACAGTCCATGTGTGATGAACCCCTGTCTATTCTTACAGTTAATGTGTGATGAACCCCTGTCTATTCTTACACAGTCCATGTGTGATGAACACCTGTCTATTCTTACACAGTCCATGTGTGATGAACACCTGTCTATTCTGACAGTCCATGTGTGATGAACCCCTGTCTATTCTTACAGTTAATGTGTGATGAACCCCTGTCTATTCTTACACAGTCCATGTGTGATGAACACCTGTCTATTCTTACACAGTCCATGTGTGATGAACACCTGTCTATTCTGACAGTCCATGTGTGATGAACCCCTGTCTATTCTTACACAGTCCATGTGTGATGAGCCCCTGTCTATTCTGACAGTCCATGTGTGATGAACCCCTGTCAATTCTGACAGTCCATGTGTGATGAACCCCTGTCTATTCTGACAGTCCATGTGTGATGAACACCTGTCAATTCTGACAGTTAATGTGTGATGAACCCCTGTCTATTCTTACACAGTCTATGTGTGATGAACACTTGTCTATTCTGAAATGGTTCATGTGTGATGAACCCCTGTCTAATCTGACCCAATCCATGTGTGATGAACCTCTGTCTATTCTGACCCAGTCCATGTGTGATGAACACCTGTCAATTCTGACAGTTAATGTGTGATGAACCCCTGTCTATTCTTACACAGTCCATGTGTGATGAACACCTGTCTATTCTGAAATGGTTCATGTGCGATGAACCCCTGTCTATTCTTACACAGTCCATGTGTGATGAACCCCTGTCTATTCTGAAATGGTTCATGTGTGATGAACACCTGTCTATTCTGAAACGGTTCATGTGTGATGAACCCCTGTCTCTTCTGAAAGGGTTCATGTGTGATGAACACCTGTCTATTCTGAAATGGTTCATGTGTGATGAACCCCTGTCTATTCTGAAATGGTTCATGTGTGATGAACCCCTGTCTATTCTGAAATGGTTCATGTGTGATGAACCCCTGTCTATTCTGAAATGGTTCATGTGTGATGAACACCTGGCTATTCTGAAATGGTTCATGTGTGATGAACCCCTGTCTATTCTGAAATGGTACATGTGTGATGAACACCTGTCTATTCTGAAATGGTTCATGTGTGATGAACACTTGTCTATTCTGACAGTCCATGTGTAATGAACACCTGTCCATTCTGACAGTCCATGTGTGATGAACCCCTGTCTATTCTGAAAGTCCATGTGTGATGAACCCCTGTCTATTCTGACCCAGTCCATATGTGATGGAACATGCACCTGTCTATTTTGACAGTTCATTTGTGGTGAACACCTGTCTATTCTGACAGTCCATGTGTGACAATTTAATTTAACGAACGTCTTCTAGTAATGCTGAGTTTTTAATTCATTAAAAAACAAATGCTAGGCAGTTGTATAGTGAATTTGTTTAGGGATACATTACCAAGGGGAAGGTTGATATGTAATTGTGTTGTACATGTAGGTGTTATTGTTGATCAAGGATGGTGTAATTAACAAGTTACCGATTCAGTATACAGAATACTCCTCAGAATCCAGCTGTAGCAACTCTTCCTTGTTATTCTGGTTGTCTGAAAATAGAATCATTGCAGTATGTTTTCAGGAGAAATGTGATATTGTTAATCCCTACATGAAAACATGTTACCTTACACAACACAAATTTCTGTTAAAATGGCAAACAATTATGTTTTGTCTCCTTATATGTGTTACAGTATTAACAGGTGACTTGTTTGTATAAAACAAAGAACGTTTGTGTTATATTCCATTTTATAGAAATGGCCTGATCCTAAAAATAAAGGGCATGTCTCAGATAAACATGAAAAGTTGATTCAACCTGCACAACATATATATATATATATAAAACACTTTCCATTTTCATTCCATTTTTCCACTGCACATTAAGGAGACAAAACATAATTGTTTGCCATTTTAACAGAAATTTGTGTTGTGTAAGTTAATAATTTTCTATGTGGATCCATCAACTCCTAGCTGTTACTCTTTACATATGTTATAAAAACATTTACATGTAATTAATGCTTTGACTGTTTTTCCAGGAAGCGGCGCTAGCCTATGTTGTGATAAGGGAATATTTACTTTGTGTTTGAGAGGAAATTTTTCCTTGTAACTGAGGGAACATTTTTACTTTGTGATTGAGAGGAATATTTCCATTGTAACTGAGGGAAGATTTTTACTTTATATTTATAGTAATACTTAATCCTAAATTGATTTTTCACCTTAAGATCTAGACCCTACAGTGTAATTATGTATTCCTTTTGCTGTGATATCCCTGTGGCGGGTGCATTCTTTAATTACCGTAAGATCTAGACCATACAGTGTAATTACGTATTCCTTTTGCTGTGATATCCCTGTGGCGGGTGCATTCTTTAATTACCGTAAGATCTAGACCCTACAGTGTAATTATGTATTCCTTTTGCTGTGATATCCCTGTGGCGGGTACATTCTTTACCCTAAGATCTAGACCATACAGTGTAATTACGTATTCCTTTTGCTGTGATATCCCTGTGGCGGGTACATTCTTTAATCTAAGATCTAGACCATACAGTGTAATTACGTATTCCTTTTGCTGTGATATCCCTGTGGCGGGTACATTCTTTACCCTAAGATCTAGACCATACAGTGTAATTATGTATTCCTTTTGCTGTGATATCCCTGTGGCGGGTACATTCTTTACCCTAAGATCTAGACCATACAGTGTAATTATGTATTCCTTTTGCTGTGATATCCCTGTGGCGGGT